>NC_048895.1:115888058-116122227 GCF_011077185.1 Oxyura jamaicensis | reverse complement strand
TCTGTTTAGTCATTCCTAGAGCTGAAACCAGCATGGAATGCTAAATGGATTAATTAGTACTACATCACTCTAAATTTAGACAGCTTCCTTTCAGAATTAGATTTCTTCAGGTTTATGCCATTACATTTCTTAAATGTACATTCTCAATCACATTAGCAATTATGAATACATTACATTTATTTTCTTTTTGAAATATTTTACTGTTGTACCTTAGAATATAAAATACACACACTGTCCTGCCCAGGCAGAAATGTGAGGTCAATAAAGCTCATGATTTTATCGCAAATCTGAGTATTTTAAAGATAATCCTGAGACCTATCAGTATCCCCTTGCCTGAAAATATCAACTTTCATCTTTCATGCAAATTTTTATCTCCTGGAGTTGCAGAGCATCTGCACTGTGGCAGCTCAAAAGGTGAGAGGTGAACAAAAATGTGTTTGCTATTCAAACTGAAACTCTCTTTATTTAAGGTGATAATTCTGGGCACTAATCTTATGACTTCTCAAGGTTAGAAGTTAACTTTGCTGAAAAGGATATAAATTATTATAGCTTTCACATTAAGTATTTCACTTGTACTCAAAGTCAATATCATAGAATCATAGAATCCTACAATCTTTGAAGTTGGAAAAGCCCTCCAAGATCATCTGGTCCAACCATCCCCCTACCACCAATGTCACCCACTAAACCATGTCCCTAAGCACCACATCCAGCCTTTCCTTGAACACCCCCAGGGATGGTGACGCCATCACCTCCCTGAGGAATCTTTTCCAATGTCTAGTGCCTTCTTCTGTCTTTCAGGGTAGAACACAGGCCTTGTTTCCCTGGTTTTCTCATGGGTAGAACAGAAAAAAATTAGTAATGACTTTGTTTATCAACAAAGAGGCAACCCCCTTGTTAGCCTGGACTTTTTTAGGTGCTATGCAAAAATAGACCTTGATGATAGCTTTTGTCCCAACACCACCACGGCCTAATGGTGTGTAGTTGAGCACAGATCATGGATATCTGCCCTCTTCAAAGAAGCTGCCTTCCGGGAGGAAGCAGTGTACATGCTGGGCAACTGTTCAAACCTGTTCAATGCTTTCAGGTAAAAAACCAACCAACCAATCAACCAACCAACCAACCAAAAAAAAAAACCAAAAAAACAACAACATGTCTTTAAACTGAACATTATATAAAACATGGAGCTAGGGCACAGCAAATGAATTTGGGATGATCTTGTGAGGCACTTCAATGATCAGCTGGTGCCAGCAGGGACAATCTCAAATTCCAGATTTTGCATAGGCACACAAGGTGGGCCATCAAGGCCTGGCTATCAGGGTGGATGCAGACGCACTTGTTCAGTTTTATCACACCTAATGGGTGGGATTATCTCCTCCTACAAGACATCGTGGAGGTAAATCATACCAAACAGACAACAACGCTGTAATGTTTGTCAGCGGGCCGGCAATGCCAAAAATGAACACTGCTTTTTGAGTAAGTACATTGCCCTTGTACTTCTGTAAGGCACTGTGTAGCACTACAAAGTCAGTGAAATCTGCTTTTAATGGATTCAGTACAGGAAGATCTCACAAAGCGCTCTGCAGAGGAGAATTGCTGTCAAAAGGAGGGATGTTTATGGAAGATTCACGCAGATCAAAACAAGGTCCGACACCATCCCACATTTTTATAAGTCACTGAGAAACAAATATAGAAGCACAGCTGATGAATGGGGCAGGCATCCCTTAGATTTACGGCAGAATGGTAAATCACGATGACGAGAGGACAGCCATTTTTAGTGCACCCTAATCCAAACTTGAATATGTTATGAACACGAAACAGAAGACGATCCCACAAAAAGGTGAATTGCTCTTGGAAAGCACAGGCTCCAGCGAGATGTTAGAGTTTTAACAGTTGGTGAATGAACAGTGGCTGTCGTGGGATGTACTGTTGTGGTAAATCAGTAAATGGGACCCTTGGAGGCACAGAAAAGGGAGGTGTGAAGGGATCAGCTTCTCCCTGTCCCCCTTCATGCAGGAAACATGGGCATTTGGGATAACCAGAGATTTTCCTTTCCATGGTTGTGTTCCTGCTACATTGCAATGCTCTGGTCTGAGTGAGGGTGGTAGTCAGGGCTTCTCCTTTTGTACTGTTTGAAGGGCATAAGGTGGATGAATTGCCAGCTTGGGGTGATGTGAAATTTCCACAAAATTATTATTTTTTTTTTTACTTTTTAAACAAGAAACAGCATGCAAATGATCTCTCGGTATATTTTTAGTGCAAAGGTGTTTCATCCCCATTTTCCCTGTGCAATGTCCCTCTGCCACAATCTGTCCCCTCAGGGTTCCTGTGTTTGGCTGTCCCCCAGTATTAAGAAGCAGAAACTGTCCCAGCTGAGCAGGGTGGCAAAAGTCCCTCCCCTGCAGCACCTTGAAGAAGGAGGCACCTGGGTGGATGTAGGGGGAAATGTAAGCCTGCTTCTGTAGGCAGGAACATGCAGAGAAACATTAAAAGCAAGAGTGGCATAAGTATTTGGGTCTAATGGGTCTAATGGTGGTGTTAGATGATAGATGTTCCTTAATCTGGCTCATCAGAGTCCCAGCCAAGTTGCTGTAAAACCCAGGAGGCAGATAATGTTTGGAGATGCTCAAGTTGGTGATATTTGCATTCCCAAGCATGTAAGAGGCCTCTGCACCAGTACAGGAAACAGTGGGATGCCAGGGGATGCTATTAGGCACCGAACCTGTCATGATCCATACTTTAGGTTTCCTCCATCAATCCTGTTCCAAAGATTCGGTCTGATAGGAAGGTTTCATTGAGTCAGGACCAGCACAAAACAGACTCGTGGAGGACTGGTTTTCCTTCATCAGTTCTGGGGGTAGGGGTCTCTGGTAGCATGCCTGACACCATGCTTTTATGTCTTTGAAGTGTTTTTAGCCCCCACCTCAGCAATGCTCTCAGGCTGCAACCCTGGTGTGGGGTGTAGGTGTGTTATAGAAGAAACTTTCCAGCTTTACTTGCCACTTAAACACTAATTGCACCAGCAAGAGGAAGAAAAACATGATCCTTTGGCCTGACCCTGAAAGGAGGAGGGTCAGGTTGTGCCTGTAGCAGCAGGCTACCAGGGCACAAAGGCAGTGTTGAGTTGTCAGCATGCCTACTGGCACAGCTTTGGTCTTCGCCAAAAAGCGTTGACCTGAACAATCCCCAGGCACGGCAGAAGGTATGGCATGAACCCAGTGAGTGGTGTGGACATGGCCACCCTGTTCTGGAACTGAGACCTTTGCCGTACCACCTGGCCTCAGGGCAAAGAGACATTCTCTCACCTTTGTTATGCCTTGTTTAGTTTGTTAGGGTGGAGAAAAGTCAGGGATTAATTTATGGAGCAAGGTCTGGGTCGCAGGTCTCTTCCAGCAGCTCTGTGACCATATGGCCCATTAGAGACCCATCTCAGCAGCTTCAGCAGAAGGAGGCAGAAGCATCCCCTTCCCAAGAAGAGTCTGGAGCGGGGTCAAAGAGGAAGAATGGGGGACAAGCCTGCTCCCTGTGACAAAGGACTTGTCCATCCCAAGTGCTGTGAATGCGCTGAGAGGTGTATGCCACTTACTTGCTGTGTTTGGAAAGAGGGACCCTTCTTTCCTGAAAGCAAAGTCTTAAGCAACTGGAGTAGGTGCAGAACAATGAAATCTATAATGGGGAAGGCCCCTATAAGTTATATGTTGTAACGTGGTTTTATGATGCCATGGACATGGTGGCAGAGGCTGACGTTGCCCAACCCAGCTCTACCTCACTGGTGGGGTACAAGCCACTGCTGCCCTCAGAAGGGGATGAAACAACCCTTGCTCATGCCAGACCTCCTTTGAAAATTTAGTTGTGTTCCTGGAAAATTTAGTTACAGGTTTGTGGTCAAAGAACGTGGTGGTCCAGCAAGGAAATGAATGGAGTGCATATGTCCCAGCCATATGTTTCAGGTTGCTTTTGTGATAAGGCTGGATATGGAAGTACATACGCCTGTGAGTACATGAATATATTTATACATTTTTCTACATGGCTGTATGTAAACAGATCTACACAAACTCATTTTCACAAAATAAATAAATAAATAAAATTATTGAAGCTTTAAAGCTGTTTCATAAAAAAAAAAGGGGGGCAAATGGGGACTTCTGTTTTATTCAAACCATGTAATATAGCCCAGAACTTCAGGACACAGCAACTTTGCCATGGTTTCACTGGGCTTTACAAACCCACCTTGTGACTAAGGCAAAGAAATGGAACCCAACACTTTGCCAGACACCTGCAAGTCCCACGTGAAATACACCTACAATGCCCTATTTTTTCCAGTCTTGGCCCTGCAGTTTTCTATATCATATTTAGGGCTTGTATCTCTGGTCAGCTCTAGCAAGGGTCAAAACCTTGTTTCCCACTTGAGATTTAATTTTCTGTCTCTTTCTTACATCAGTATGTGAATCTTTGACGTTCTCTCTGCCAGTCATTGTGCCTTCCTGCAGCTTTATATTTGGCTTGATTGTACTATCTTGCGAACATGACTGTCTTGAAACAGAATAGCATTGATGCACAGACTGTCAGTCAGAGAGAAGTCAATCTTGTTCGGCTTTTAATCATGTGGGCTTTCCCCTTTCCAATTCTTGGTGACTTTCCTCCTACAGGAAATGAGTAGGATCTTTTGGCTCTGACTTTTGTAACATTTTAACTGCATGTGTTCTCTTTTGTTCCTAATTTTTCTCCAAAGTGACTGCCTGCATTGCTTTTCCCATGTTAATGCCAGCAAAAAAAATATAAAAAAATAGACTTTTATTTCTCCCTCGGCAGCTTGTAACAGATCTTGAAACCTGTGCTCACTGTGCAGTTAACCACTGTACTATGTATTGTTACTCATATTATTGTTGTATCTCCAGCACTGATGAATTTTATGAATTTTACTAATTGCCTTTGCAAGAGAAAGAATAATCAGTGCTTGCCCACACTTCATTGATGTGGTGTTAGGCACAGAGAGCTGGGTCTCACCCAAAGAGCATGGGAGAGGCATTGCTACGCCAAGGAGCACAGCTCCAGTGCTCTTCTTGGGGGCATCACCCCAAGACCCTCTCCCATTACTGTTGGCTCTATGGAGCTACCTAAAGAGGAATCCAAAATGTGGGCATGCCACATTACCCGTAATACTTCGCACGGTTGTACGGTTTTAGCAGCTCATCATCTTACGGCTGCTGGTAAGTGCACGTATCAGAGCGATAATCAAGGTAGGATTCTGCTTTTAATTATACCCTTTGCGACACATTGAAATCAGCAGCATCGCACATCCACGTCTGAATGCTCAAATGAGAAAACAGGAAAAGCGCAAGTGAAAGGATTTTGGTAAAACTTTCCTGTTCTGATGGAGTAATCAGGAACTGAGTTTGGTTTTATGGAACGTTCATGGAAAGCAAAATTTTCTCTCTTTTTGTGCTTCTTGTTCCCCTTTTCTGCTTTTTCTAATTAAGTTTTTTATCATTTTGGACGTGCAGGTTTAAAAAAAGACCGAATGTCAAAATTACTAAGAGATAACTTTGAAAACCAACTAGTAATTCATTTAAAATCAGCATCAAACCAATGCCTCTCCCTAGTGTTCTCTATAAACTCCTCAAAAAAGTAGGTGTTTCAACAGAACAGTTAATTATACAGACATAATGTGGAGAAAGACATCTATAAGATCTTCTAAAGGCCGATAGGAAGATCAGAGAATCACACAGCATTTGCAATTAAACACAGAAATAATCTGGATTTCTGGTTGTGAGCTGCACCATTGGTGGTAATCCTATAGTGGCATATAATAAAACAGTTGTAAAAGCAAAAAAAGCCCCCCTGGAAGATCAGGTGATGAAAAAACACATTGCAATTCTGGGATAATAGGAATCTGCATTGATTCAACATCAGCATTCAATGAATTAACTATTTCCTTCCTTCCTTCTGCACTTTCCTGAGTTTCTCATTGAGACAACTGCATATTGTCAGGCAACACTGTAGCTTAATAGAAGATTTAAATCAAACAAAAAAAAAAAACAAAAAAACATTAAGTAGTTTTATCTAAAAGAAACTTGGCATAGAGTAAAAGAGATGTCCCACTTGAAAGTAATTTTTTTTTTCCCCCCTCAGGTAGAAATGGCTCTTTTCCCTTGGAAACATGGTCTAGGTAGTAAGAAATACTCACGCCGCTCCACTTTTTTTTTTTTTTTTTTTTTTTTTTTTTTTTAATAAGGATCCCACATGTTCTCCATGCTCAGTTTATAAGTCCCAGATTAACATCAACACGGATAGAAACTGACTGTGCATTTTGGAAAAAACGTCCTTCTGTGTGAGCTCTGGGAGCTAACAACCATCCTTGTTTCTACAGGATTGTGAGGAAGTCGAAAAGCTTTCACAATATCCCATGGAGACACACAATTTATATTCTGAACAGGCTTCAGAAGTGACAGCAAGATTTTCCATCGGAGATTTCCTCAATTAACCCCAAGACATGCAAATTGGCATTTTCACTAATATTCTCCCAGGTCCCAGGCTGGTGATGAGCAGAGCGCTGTCTCTCATTAGCACACCTGTAAGAGCATGCACAGCTCCCAGCATCCCAATGTTTTCCCACTCTTATTTCCAAATCAGCAGCTCCCCTCTCGTGGGAGGGAGAAAATGATGCTCAGGCACCACCAGAGCCTTATGCTGGTCAAGAACATCCAGATTGACAAGGCCACTGGGTTTTGGTGGCAATCATCTCCTACGTCTGTTAGGAGAGGGACTGAGGAAAGATTTTACCCTCTGAAACATGAGCAAGGTGTCTGTTAGGAAATTATGGCCCTTGAGCAGCCCTGCTCATCCGACCAAGGGGCTGTCTAATCTTCAAGGAACCTCAGCTGGCAATTTGAGTAGTGCAGCCATCTGTACATCAGCTTTTAGAAGAAGCAGAAGGATGACAGGCAATAGTTTCTGTTTAATGAAGAACCGCTGAAAAAATAGCTCTCTGCTAGCTCTTTCCCAGACTCCATATTTTTACATTCTAGCTGCTGCTTCTCTGTGGTCAGCAGCTGCTTTATGTGGCCATGTGGTGAGCCAGGATGGGGCCCTGATCTGTGTTAAAACTAACAGTTAAGCATATACTTTCACAGGGTTTATTTTATTCTGGTTCAGCTTTGTGGTCTGGCTCAATCTGTGCCCACCCAAATGTTTGGGGTGGTAGAAAGAGAGGAATGATGCTTTTGTGGGACAGAACAGCCAGAGAAGAAGGGACAGCTTTGGTAAATGATTATATCTCTGATTCAATATGTCTTTCACAGGGCTGATCTGCTCAACACTTTCCTTGAACCTCACAAGGACTGGTAAAGAAAAAGGTACTCTGAGTTTTCCTGGTGGCTCTGTTTGGGAGCAGGTTTCAAGACACAGCTGCAAACTCAAGTCCTAAGAAAACGTGGCCTACCCTAAGCTGGTTGACCTCTCTACCCCCTCAAGTATTAAAGAAAGGCTGCAATCCCTCCTTTTCTCCTTGTGCTTTCAGGGGGTGCCTTTCCTCAGTGGTTAGACAAAACGACATTACTTCTACGTGTGAGGAAGCTTCCAGTCTGCAGATCATGAGCCTATGGGAAAGGCCTGCAGTGTTGTATGAGACCTCACTGCTCTGGAAGAGAGACATGGCTTAGGACCCCTATTCCACAGGAAAGACCTAGATGACGGGCAGACCAGGCCTACGGGGCATGACAGAGAGATATGTGCAGGTGTAGCTATTGGGGTATCATTGGAGAAGGCAGGCCTCAAAAAGGTGGGTGCTGCCAGTTGGGAGGGGAGTTTTGTGCCTATTAATTTTAGGTGTCCTTAAATAAATGTCATAATCAGCATCAGAAACGGGAGCTCCCACCCCCAGGCTGTGTCCTTGGCTTGCCATGAGATGATATGAAGCTGCAAGCCGTGAAGTTGCTCTCTTGAAATTCAGCTTGTCCTTTTTGGCTGAACAGTGGCCCAGTAAAGGGTGCTTTTAGTCTGGAAACTGGAGAATTGTATACTCTGGCCAAGATTTGTGTATTCTGGAGAGATGGATAAGACTGAAGGTGAGAAAGCTAGAAGAGGAAGCAGTGAAGATCTCCTTGGGCAATTTGGATCCTACTTCAGTGGGCACGTAAAACAGGCATTAGGGCATATGTCAATGTGCTTCTCATATCAATACAGGCAGTAAAAAAGATAAGAAAGCTGAACTGGGAAATCTGCTCTTGAGTGCAGATATGAACATAATAGGCATCATAGCAAATTACTGGGGAGAAGATAATCAGGACACTATCAGAGCAAACTATAAATTGCGCAGGAGTAATTTGCATTCCTGGAGGAGTTGTGCCACAGTAAAGAAAACTTAAGTCACATCAGATAAGTAAGTTAGCTATATCAACCAGTAACATTGGTGCCAAAAGAAATGAAATTCCACCCCAAGAGGAGACCGTAACGGAGTTGTTCCTCCGTTCCTTGACCAAGGTAGGGACACTGTCTAAGATGTCCTAAAGGAGAACAGAGATGCTGTGGGAGTACAAGATACAATATGAAGAGAAAACATCACATACACTAGGTAAATATAACAGCAAAACATAATGCCTGAGGCTAAATTTTTAGTCATCTGTGAACAACTACTTCTTGGAGACATGCAATCAGGGGAAAAAGAACTCCTTGTGCAGCCCGGGTTTGCTATAGTACTATCAAAGAGCTGCTTTTTATAAGAAGGTGTAATACACTGATATTCACTATTGTTGTAGGAACAAGAAAGCCAAAAATATCCCCAGCACAGTCTTGGATTTAACAAGTGGCCCTACAAAAAAAATGAGGCAACTTGTTGAAAGGAAATTAGTAGGAGCCACGAATGGGTGAAATGTTTGCAACCAGCGTGGATATTGTTTAAAGACACCATATTGAAGGCACAGAGAAAATACATGGTGTGTATAAAAAAAGACTTTAAAAAGACCAGAAGAAAGCCACAGTAATTAAGGATCAGAGCGAAGGAGGCTATTACAAGTAAGAAGACTTCATGTTCAAACAAGGCGAAAATAGAGAACACACATTCTATTAAAAAGGTAGACTAAAAAGATTTGAAGAACAAATTTCTAAGAGCATGAACAAATTATCAATCCTTTTCCAGACATGACCAGATTAAGAAGCCTGCCAGGCAGTATGAAGGGCTAGCAGAGGACCAGGGTGTAAGATGACTAACTTCAGAACTGCAGGCAGCAGTACACACATGGAAGAACACTGAATGAACTTGAATATGAAACTACCAGGCTGGCAAGTACGGTGCTGGACGTCTGCTTACCGTGACATTTCACAGAATCACAGAATGGAAGGGATCTCTTGGTACACCTGGTCCAACCCCTGCACAAGCAGGGCCACCCAGAGAGGGGTAGCCAGGACCTTGGGCACTCTGAATGGAAATGTGACACCAGGCTTTTTTTTTTTTTTTTAAGTATTTGAGGAAAAAAAACAAAACAAAACAAAACAAAACAAAACAAAAAACATAATTTTAATCCCTTCATAAAGAAAATTGATAACAAATAGAAACAGTGAGTGCATGAACATGGGGAAGAGTCTACATGGCTTTTGCATGTTGGAATCTTGCCTAACAAAAGCACTTGTTGCTAGCACTGATCATGTCAATCTGGTTGGTGTTGTCTTTGTGGCCTTTCAAAGTCCAAAGACTGCTGAGAAAAGCAAGGAGCCACAGGCATGAGAGGCTACAGGAGCTGTATTTTCACTGATGAAAGAATGAGCAGCAAAGAGCAAGACGGGGACTGTTAACAGTATCCTGGTGCTGAGACGTGGACCGCAGAGCATGTCTGATGATGCTGGGTTATTTGCTGGTGATATTGGATTATTTGAGGATGTGCAAATGAAAACCAGTTGCAGAAACCACATAACACTGAGAGGGCAGGTGATAAAATGGCAGCTGAAATTCAGCGCCTGTAACGGCAAATTAAAGCACATGGGGAAAAGCAGCTCTGAATCTCTGACAAGTGCTGGTTCTGAGTGAGGTGTTGTCAGTGGAGATGTGATCGTAGAGCTAGGGCAGATAGGGCCATGAAAACGCCAGGAAACTACTGCCTAGTTGGAAATAAAAAGATAAAAAATTATTTTCCCTTGCAAATGATGAATTGAATGTTAGGGACTGTTAGGAACTGTAAAAAGAATAAAAGGAAACTCATCATTTCGCATGTGTAAGATCACATCTGGGGAACTGTGTCCAGCTTTTGGTCTCCCCAGTACAAGAAATATGCTGGCAAACTGGAGCGAGTCCACTGGTGCTGTCAATATGCCTAGGGAAGTGAAGCAGGTGAAATACGAGGAAAAACTGAAGGAATTGGGTTTGCTCAGCCTTAAGAAAAGACCGAGTGGAGATTTTATTGCCAGTTTAAACTATCTTAATGTAAAATGCTCAGAAGATGGAGCCAAACTGTTCTTGGAGGTGCACAGAGAAGGGATGAGCTTGAAGTGCTCACCAGCTGCAGCAAAGGAGGTTTTGGTTAGATACATGGAAAAATATCTTCACTATGGGGTGGTCAAATATCAGGACAGTGAACCAGAGAGGCAGTGGAATTGCCATCCTTAGAGATATCAAAAACACAGGTGAACAAAGGCTATAAGCAAGCTGGACAAAACAGGTCCTACTTTGAGTGTAGGATTTGAGCAGAGACCTTCAAAGGTCCTTTTGTTCCAAACCCACTCTTAATTCCAGGATGGCTTTGCACCTGTGGTGACCCCACACCTCAAAAAATTTGTCAATACATTGTCAAAAAGTAAAAAGTGTCAATAAAAGCACTAAGGATGCTGGAGGCTATGGGACAACATGGACACGAGAAGAGATGAATTTGACTGAAGTGGAGAGTGGAGCCTGGAGAAGGAGGGAAGGATGTCTGCAGACTGACAAGTCTGTAAGGAGATGAGAAAAATGATCATTTCACAGAATCACAGAATCACAGAATAGTCTGGGTTGGAAGAGACCTCCAAGATCACCGAGTCCAACCTCTGACCTAACACTAACAAATCTTCCACTAAACCATATCCCTAAGCTCTACATCTAAATGTCTTTTAAAGACCTCCAGGGATGGTGACTCAACCACTTCCCTGGGCAGCCTATTCCAGTGCCTCACAACCCGTTCAGTAAAGAAGTTCTTCTTCATATCCAACCTAAACCTCCCCTGGCGCAACTTTAGCCCATTCCCCCTCGTCCTGTCACCAGGCACATGGGAGAACAGACCAACCGCCACCTCGCTACAGCCTCCCTTCAGGTACCTGTAGAGTGCAATAAGGTCACCCCTGAGCCTCCTCTTCTCCAGGCTAAACAGTCCCAGCTCCCTCAGCCGCTCCTCGTAAGCCTTGTTCTCCAGGCCCCTCACCAGCTTCATAGCCCTTCTCTGGACTTTTCAGGGCTTAAGAACAAGCTGGCATCTGAGGAAATGCCTGAGCTGGGTTCACCAAAAGCCAGGAGGGCCCAGAGAAGTGGCCGGGCACATTCCTCCCTCCTCAGTCTTTTCCTACAAGTGTTTGCTACTGGGATCATCAAAAAGAGTGGAGTCTGGGCTCTCCTGCCTCTCCAAGACTGGAGCAATGCGAGGCTTGGCCTGGCCTACCATTTTCTGTAGGTTGTTACTTAGTGGAAACAGCGAGCTCAGTCCTTTCTCTGTCCTCAAATGCTGCCTGCATGTGTTGGCATATCTCTCGTGTTTCTACAGTTGAAGACAAGATTAATAAAAGTGTTCAAGGTGGAAGCTTACACGGAAAGGGAAAAGCTGCTGCCAGGGCCTCTGGGCCTTGTGGCCCCAAACCTCCTCCCTTCCCCATCTGCCCTGTTAACCAACGGAGCACTCTGCGATGTCTGGCAGGTTGTGAAGGGCAGAGGGAGGAGAAATGGTGGGTTTTACACCCGTTATCTTTCTATCTAGCGGCGAGCTGTAATTTACTTTGGGGAAAGATGACTATTGCATGCTTTTGTGACATCAAGTTAGAGCTCGGAATGTTTAAAATAATAGGGAAAATGCATTTCCCATTGACTTCTCTGGGAGCAGCTTGCGCATTTCTGAAAGCAGATGGCGTGATGTATATTAAATTATCACTTATGTCGGGGGGCTTATTTTAAGGATGGAAGTGTCGTCTCTTGGTATTTGTGCCAGAACTGCTCATCCCCAAAGAAGGATTTTTGTATCCCTCCAGCTATCCTGGAAAATACTTGAAGGAACATGTCCTTCCCAAATACAGGTTAAAAATGTATCATTTTGTACTTGTTTTCCATCTTTTAAGGAAAAGGGAAAGCAATTTTAAAATTCCACTTTAAAAAAGAAAGGCCAAACTAGCAATAGCTGAACCAAAGGCAAAAGTCCCCCAGACTTCATTGTAAATCTTCACTTAGGGTGAAGGTTCACGCTGACAGCGACAACATGAATAAGCGGTGCAAAATGCCTCGTAAAGACCCAGAAGTCTAAAGCAACTGCTGAGTCATCAACAATATTTATAACCTCCCACACTCAGAATAGAAGATACCAAGGGACTGCAATTACTGAGATATGACAAATGTTGAATTTTTAATGTCTCCAGCTGTAGGACCCTTCACTGTCCGAGAGCATTGCTGCTGAAAGGCATAACCTTAGTTTAATCCATGAGCGTTGGTTGTAAGCTATACTCTATAGTTTCTCCATAAAAAAAAAAAAAAATATTGCTGTTGACTACCTAAGGAGTTATTCTTGGTTTTGCAGATATCTTTTTGCAGATATCCTTTTTTTTTTTTTTTCTTTTTTCTTTTTTTCCCACTTTGTTCTACTTGTCTCCATAATCTGGGCTCATAATAGACTACTCTTCTGTTCACTTGCAAGGCTGTTACACTCCTTTTGATGCCTTATACCATATGATTGTCGGAACACTCTTCTGTGAATGAACTGTACTTTAATCCTCTTCATGACACTGTTTCTAAAGTCATCTAGCAATTCTACCCCATCTACATCTGAAAAACAGCTCCTGCACGGGCTTGTTACGGCTGTGAGATATTCACTCACGTTTGGAATGAGTTCCTGGGGGCAAAAGAGGTGACTAGGTCCCACTGATTGCCCTAGGACTTAAATATCTCGAGATCCAACAGAATTCCAATGCCTAAGTGGCTTTGGAGATCTGAACCTGTGCCTTCCTGTAGGCACTGCATAGCAATCTACTGCACGGCAATCCCAATGAAGAATGGAATTACATACAGCACGATAAGGATGTATGATAAGGATGATAGATAATTTAATAGGTGGTCAGATATTTTTTACACACGCTGTTAATTTATTTCCTTCCAGAGTAGTGGCGGCGGCTGCAGTGGGGGCAGGAGCCCACCAGGGGGCTCCGGGGGGCAGCAGCAGCCCCGGGCCAGCATCCCCGCACGGCTGGGCAGCCAAAAAGGGTCCCCAGGGGATGCTCATCTCTTCTCTCATCTTCACCGCACTCCTTCAAACAGCTCACACAGGGCAAGCAAATAAACAGGCAGCCCCGACAACGTCGGCTTCTAGCACCGCGGATAGCACCATCCATGTATTTTTAATCTCCGCCTGGGTATTTTCTTACAAACGTCATTAATAACGGGGAGCGCTGCTGTATGGTAATATACGATAGCACTTAGAGCTTATGAAGCTCCCTTTCAGTTTTATAGCATCAGCACAGCAGGCTGTGCTGAGCACCACATGAGCACATTTATAAAAAGCTTATTACAGCGTATAGCAGGAGAGCCCTTTTTTTTTTTTTTTTTTTTTTTTTTTTTTTTTTTTTAAGCCCTGTATGGGGAACCAGCACTATTAAATATGATTATTTCCTTTAGTAAAGGCAGTGTAAACAACTCTGTCATTTGTTTTTATAAAGTCATCAGTGCCACTGCATACAAACCAGCGCCGGCTGACAAAGCCAAGGAATCTACTAGACACTGTGCAATGCATTTAGAAAACATCATCAGCCCGTGTTGACGTTGCAGAGGCCTCCGAGCACTTCCAAGGAACCACATCTCGTGAATGTGATCGATGCAGCAGCTTTAACCTTCCACTGGCAGAATTTTCCACCAAAAAACCTGTAATCGATTCCATTAGCTTTTTGTTTGTTTGTTTGCTTGTTTTGTTTTGTTTTCATTTTGGTTTTGTTTTGTTCTATTCTATTCTATTCTATTCTATTCTATTCTATTCTATTCTATTCTATTGTGGAGCTTTCACTTCAGGTGAAAACAGAACCACAAAGAAAGCCCCAATATTTAGACCAAGTGCATATCTACGCATATAAGCAACACAGGCTGCCAAAAACGCACGTCAGTTGACATGCAATACTTTTTCCACTATCTAATCTATTACAAGTCAGCCTGATAGGAAAAAAAAAAATATCCTTGCTTTATTGGTTAGAGAAGTGATGTTTTTACAGATTTTGAAGATATTCTACGTTATCTGCAGAATTTAAGTGAGCCTTCCTTGTTACGGAAGATTATAACGGAAATCTAGTTATACACCATTTGTCTGCATTTGCAAGACAGATCCTATCAGTAGCTCTAGCAGAGCAGCTGCCTTAGCACAGCGTTACCCTAAAGGATAAGGACAGCTTCCATGGTAGCATTGCTTATTTTTTTCACTATCGGCAATTTAAATATGTAAAAGTCCTTAATAAACTTTAGCCACTTGTCTGGATTTATGTGAATGGACTCAAGACTTTCAGTGACTTGGAAGAACACAGAAAAGACAACTACTTTAGCAAATACTAATTTGGGGTTCAGGAATTAAAAAGGCCTTAGGAGGGAGGGAACAGAAGGACCTGGAGGACTGAGATCAACAAGGAAAATTTGGAGCGGGGAATGCAAGATACTAGTCGTGATGGGGAATATGAAGGATTGTGTGCTAAATGAGTCAATTTATTTTGGAATGGCTAATTGGAGTCTAATACAAGTGAAATTTCTATGGGGCTGAAATTTGCTGTAAAATCCTGCAGTGTTTCCTAGGTAAATAAAGGAGAATAAACTTGCCTAATTGCAGTTATCAAAAAATCAAGCTTTCTATTCTAAGCTACTCACGAGGGCACCTTCTGCTGTGAGTTGAATGAAGCAAACCTCCCTGCAGAACAGGCCAGCCTATCTGCTCTATTTTAAGATGAGATGAATCTAATGCATCTAATATCTAGATGCCCAGCTTGGATGGGATGCCACAGCTAAAGTTGGGTGATATCAGTCGCATCCAAACTATGTGTTTCTGACCCGCCTGCAGCAGCAATTTATTTCTATCCATAAAGCCCCTCCTGCAAAATGAGCATTCAGAGAGATAAAAACACAAAAATCCCCAAGTAAACTGTACAGAGGATATTTATTGAGAAATCCCTTACGAAAGGTGTACCAAGGGAAGGGCTGTGTCATGATGGTTTCTAGTGAAATCCGTGTTGAATTTTCAGATTTTAAGTGGGGAAAAGATGCTAACAACAATCTAAACTGATTTCTGCAGCACAGGCCAGCGATTGTACCCAGTAATTTGTCCTCTCAGACCAGAAATTGGAATTGACCCACAGAGTATTTTGTACCACAGCTGGAAATCGTGATTTCAAAACCCCAGGGCTGAGCCTCAGCTGCTGGTAACTTCATTTAAGCCCAGTATGTTTATGGAGCTGAGAGAAGCCACAACATTGAAGGAGGTATCTGCAAACTGACCAGCTGCTAACACTTGGGCCACCAGCTACCTGGCTGCAAAGTGTTAATTCAGTGCTGGCAGGTGGTTGCTTCACCGCAGGACATAAGCTCGGCGGTGAGAGCCAACCCTGAGCAAAGCTGTGTGGCAGCTAAAACCTTTGACTCTTAGCATCTGGGTAGGATTTGGGTCAGGATCCAGAGATGTTTTAGGTGTCTGCATATGCACACAGGACCTGAACTCCAAAGACAAGCAAGGTTTTTCTGTTTGATGGTCACTGGAGTGAAAGAGCTCATGAACTGGTGATGATTTCTCAACAAAACTGCTCTCCATACACTGCTGTTGGTAAGATTTAATCCAGCTGCTCCCACACAGGTGCCTGGAGCCCTTTGAAATGCTCTGCAGCATCTGAGGCGTATGCATGGAGCTTAGAGATAGGACATGGGATGTTCGTGAGACCAGTGCCAGGCTGGGGAAGCAGGCTAGAGCACCCCAGGGCGCTGTGAGTGGCACTATGCACCCATGTGCAGGCAGCCACACCAAGCCCTGCACTGACCAGCTCTCCAGAGGGTATTTTGAGAGCTCAAAACCCATGTCATGCAGAAACACTGATGGACAGACCCCAAAACGCATGTGACTTGCAGATAGCTGGCTTGTTGCATTAGCTCTTTTTTTCTGTATTTGGAAAACATAAAGAACAACCTGTGTAAAGAGGCTGCTTGTGTCTTGCATCTTCACCTCCTCCCTGGCACGTGTGGTACTCTGTTCTATTAAATTGCCCATTGTTTTTGACATTCCTCTGTAAATCCCAAATCACAGCATTATTCCGAGGTACGGTGCTGATGGCTCTTCTACGTCAGTTCCATTTTTAGTGTAATTTATGTAGCTTAATCTGTATCTAAATGCTCATCTAGATCCCAAATGGAAGGCGGATGAATGACTGATTAATCTTCTCTCCTCTCTCTAGAAACTGTCTCATGTAGATTGCTTTACTGTATTATCGTCTTGGCTGTCCTTCTGGGGTAACAGATACAGCTGTTGATACAGGAATTCAGGTCTGTTGTTTCCAGAAAGAACCGGGGCACTTAAAATCTCCAGTTCCCTTGATTATAAAACCTCCTGAGCAGTTTTTTTGCTAAAACCGGGGGATCTGCAGGTTTGTTCTGATGAAAATACGTGCTGTTTGCAGAGATTGTTACCTGACTGGCCACAGAATGTGATTGCAAAGAAGCAATCATGGCAGGGTTGGTGTGTTTACAGCGCTGTCATGTAGGCATCAGTTCTGAGCTCCGTGATTTGACATTTCTATCAATTACGGTGAAGAACGTGGACAGCCATTTCCAGCTGCCCCCAAACTGCAGAAGCGGTAGTGACAACGACTGGGGATCGGTGCAGGTCTATACCAGTAGTTTAAATGCTGCCAATGACGAGGCACTGAATCCAATTTTCTATATATTTGCCATAATCTATGTATTTCTATGCATTGGTAATAAATTCCTTGGAGAAGAGCCCTTGGGAATCCCAGCAGTGTCAATAGGAGAAGCAAGAAAAGCTGGATAGAAGAAAATCTCTGCGTTCTAGGAAAGATATGCTGGGATTTAATGGGAGCTGAAGCTAAGCTAAAAATAAGGGGCATATTTTTTAACAGTAATTAAGCACTGAACAATCCACCAGTCTGTGGAGAATCTTCTATTGCTGTGCATTTTAAATTAAAAAGAGAAAAAATAAAGGTTGCTTTCCAGGAGATGCACGTTGCAACACAAACCTGACTTCGTATTAGTTTCAAGACACGGCAAATCTTGTTACACTGGAAAAACAAATCAATGCAAAACCACAAGGGCTAGCACATCCAACCCCAAAGGAAAGGACTATGTGTCCCGTTAAGGGGCACTTTGAGTCCAGCGTTGGCCTGTTTCAGAGCAGCAACCTCTCACGCCAAGCCTGCGGGCCTCCACCCCCAGTTTGTACGGGAGGGAAACAAGAACAAGCTGCTCAAATCCCCTCTGCCCAAGGCTGGTGATTATCAGAGCAACTCTGACTGTTCTCCACACTATGTACCGTAAATGTCAAGTTCTGGAAAAAAAAAAATGTATTTCACTTAAATTCCTAAAACTGGATGACCAGGAATCTGTGTAGAGCCCTGCCCGAAAGGACACAGGTAAGCCCACACCTCTTTTCTTGCTGTTCTCTCCCTCACATCTATCTTTTTCCTTTTTCACGCCCGTTTCCTGAAGGTTCTCCACATATGCTGTGAAATTGCTGTGCTGGAAATACTGTGCCTATTAGACGGGGATCCAAGCACCACGTAGATACCTTAACCCAGGCTTTTTTCTGATATACAACACCTCTTGATTCAATCTGTGTGTTGGCATTTATCAAGTCTACACTTAAATGTGAAGCACACATCACAAATACGTAAGTTGCTGTTGCTGGCTTGGACAGGCAAATCCTTATCATGAGAACTTTAAAAAGTTAGGGTGTGATTTTTACTCTCCCACACAGATCTCAACCTCTGGAACAAGAAAAGGGGATAGTCCCCATTTTTCTGAAATGTAAGGAAATGTAATTTTTATTGAATTAAAAAAGTATTCTGTTTCCACGGAGCGAAGAAGCACAAAGCACTTCTGTAAACCAGCAGTTTTTGCTAAGTGGCATCATGGCTTATTACTATTTAATACTTAGGATCCAGTTACGAAGCAGGAACACAGTGTGTGAAGTGCCATACAAACACAGAATGAAAGACTGCTTCCTGCCTGTAATAGCTGTAATTGAAATGCATCAACAGCCCTGCTATCTGTCACTGCTCTAACCACTGTTTTGGAGTCCCACCGCCAATCTCTTAGTGCCCTGCTCTGCTGTTGTCAGCCTCACAAACGAGGCAGCTGAATGCAACGGGTGACAAAGCAATTTTTCCTGTAAGAATTAATGTAACAGAAAGAACACCTATGATTTAAGACACAGCTTAACTCACGGGGACAGCATACGTGGCTGTGGAAGATCACTGGGAACTGAGTGGAGGAGATGCTGGCTTTTCAGCAGCTGGCCTTTCAGAGCACATCAGGGCTCTGAAACGTTTTAACCACTTCATCTGCAAGACCAAATTGCCCAAACATTAGTCTGTTTTTCTGTCCTTCACCTCTGGTTGACCTTGGTACATGCAAGGAAGATGGCAAGGAAAATGGAACCATTCACAGAGGCAGCAGGAATGCTCTCAGCAAATGATTCGGGTTGAACATTCAGCCTCGCCTGGTAGAAACATTAACTCTTAGGGGAAAAGCTGCATGCTGTCCATCATAACTTTAACTACTGAATTTTTTAGAAATGTGCTCTTGGCAGGTAGTGGAGTGAGCATAGGTATGTGTGGTGAACTGAAGAAATGGAGACAGCAGTGGAAAAAGGGTTATTCACTACCCCTCTATATAAAAACAGCGGATGTCATCATCGCTAGAGGCTTCTTATCAAGGAAGCAAGAGTTAGGAATTATCAGCATAGAGGATATTATACATGAGGAAACAGTAATTAGCTATGTTTCAAATGAAACCCACTTTATTATTGAGCATTTCCACTTCTTAGTAACCTGTATATTCAAAGTATCAGTTATATGCCGTATGCCTCTCTATATTCACTCCTGTATTTAATGGATTTTCTTCTGGTTATTGCAGATTTTTAAAAAGTCACTTGAGGGCCTCTCTGGTCTGGTTTCTCATTGTTCTAACTGTATCTATTTCTCCTTATTTATATACACAGAAAAAATGGACTGCAATTGTGGGACAACTCGTGCTCAGAGGATGCTGTTTGCCTTTCACGTAGAGGAACAATGGTGAACCTGAAGAGAGGACAGCTCGTCTCTCAGGTTCCCATGTGAGCTTTTCATTTTACAGGAAGCCAGACTCTTACAACATGGATTTCCTGCTTCTCCAGATTCTTTTGTGAGCATCTGGGAATTCTTAATATTGCTGTAAATACACAATTCCTTTATAAATCTGAATAAATTGTCTCTCAAGAGTATATCCTTGTAAATTCCAGTTTGATTAGGAGCTGAATAGAACTGCATTCCTTTGTCATAGAGTATTTTTGAATTATCTAGCCTCCCTCTCATAGACTAGGCACTGGTCTGACATTTCATCACATTTTCTCCCAGTCAGCCAACAATCCAACTTCTTCAAGCCCCTCCAGATGAGTTTTGTATTGAATTACTCACTTCCTTTCTACAACCTTTGCGTCCTATCTGTGCATTATCTTTTCCCTTGCTCTGAAATCACTATGCAAGACTCCCGTCTAGTTCACAAACCTTCTTTGCATTCTACAGTTTTTCTAAGAAATTCTCTTCTATTGACCATGACTTTACGAACAGATTGAGCTTCAATTGTCTGAAAAACAAAACACCATTGTTCTAACTTCTGTATGTCTTCTGTGTTAAAAACCCATACTGGTTGATGGCTTATCTTCAATATGCAGTGTGTGTATCACTCCCCAAAATATGGTGGCTATTTTCTACAAGTACTTACACTCCATTCACTTTTTGTTTCTGTATTTTTATTGCAAACATACATACAGACGCTGGTAGCTGGAGATGCATTACTTAGAGCACCTTCTTCATACGTATATAAAAAAAAATTGTAACTCTGCATGACTGACATGAGGCAGTGTGTTGGCTAAATGTAACAGAAGGGACTGCTACATATATCCATAAACTCTGGAAAAAAAAGAGGTTATTACAGAATAGGTCATATTACCGCATGAGGAATCTGTGTAGCACATTTTCCTGAAGATGTTTGCACGCTTCTCTCCCCCCTGGCCCAACTGGGGGCACAGCCAAAAACCCAGAGGTTGGTTGTGGTGCGTAGGCATACCCCAAGAGCAGCAGGCATTTGCATAAACACCATGTATTAAGTGCAGGGAGAGAGCAAGCAGCACATCACACAGGTGTTTATGGAGCTCTGAGCGAAAAGCCAGGGCCAAAGTGCAGCTGGCAGAGCTAACGTGGGGTCGAGCCCACACAGCACACGCCTCCAGAGCACGGCAAGCCAGGGCGGCCTCAGTGCTGCCAGCACCCTTCACAGCACCCGAGGGACACCCGTGAGTGAAAGGAGAGGGGGCTGCCCCCCTCAGGGCACCCCCCCTCGCACCAGAGCTCGAGGCACACCAAGGCCTGGCGGGGGGCAGCCCCTCAGGGCACGGTGCCCTCGGCGGCTCGGCAGGGGGCGATCCTCGCACCTCGCCGACTCACGCCCGCCATTTTCTTCCTCCTCCTCCTCCTCCTCCCGCCCGTCCCAACGGCCCGCGCGCGCCGCTCCCCGCCCCGCCGCCATTACCCCCCCCCCCCCAACGACTCCCCTCAGGGGCGATGCCAACAGCGCCGCGACGCCCCCTCTTCTTCCTCTTCCTCCTCCGCAGCTCCACCTTCAGGATGGGCGAATCGGCCTCCCGGCTGCCCCTCGAGGGAGAAGCGCTCCCCGGCAGGAGCCAGCGCGTCCCGGTGGCAGGTAAAGGCGACCTCCCCCCCCCCTCCATTGCCCCTCCGCCGCCCCTCTGCCCCTCAGGCGGCCCCGGCTCCCTCAGGCGGCCCCGCGCATGCGCGCTGAGGCGGGACGGGGACGGGGAGGGAGGGAAAATGGCGGGCGCCGCCTCACAGCCGTGTGGGAGGGGCGGGCGGGAGGCCCTGGGAGGGGATTTGTTTTCGTAATTTGGCCGCGTAACGGTGTTTCCTGGGTGGGTTTGGGGTGAGAAGAGCAGCGGATCGATTGGTGGAGCGGCCAAGGAGGCTGGTTGTCGTGGGTTTTGTGGTTAATTTTTGCTGAGGGCTACAATGGACTTATGCGGGGTTTTAAAAACATTACCTAACCCTTCACGTGTCTGTTACATAATACCTAATAATGACATCAAAACATGGTGTGGGTGTTCATCCCTAGTGTTTGGAACACTTAAAAAGATAATTCAGTGGTTTTTCAATGTTCTTCATTTTGCATAAATGGGAGCTGTCAGGTAAGCAAAGTTGCACACTCGGGTTAAGGAGCTGATTTTGCCTTCTGTCAGCTGTCCTAGGCACAGAAAACATCGCAACATCATCATAACTGATAAATAGGAGTTCCAGTGGCACCCACATGCTGCCCTATTTGTGATCATGCCTCCCTTTTACAAGGCAGCTTTTCAGAGGTATTTTTGTGCCAGGCAGCCAAAGTCTTTCATGAAACCTGTGAACTTGGGAAAAAAATAAACACTTAAGGTCCGTAAGTGCTGGAGGGAGAATTATAAACGCCCGATGGTGTAATCTGAGTGGAAAGAGTGTTCAGGAGCATGGAGAAACACCGGATTGCACAGGTGCTTGGTAAAATCCTGGAGATGGCAAGAAGGTGACGGTGAAATTAAAGGCAGCAGGAAGAATATTATGTCTGATGTGGAGAAGTTGTAGTCAAAGAGGTACAGAGAAAGGCTGATATCTTCAGGGCAATGAACTTTAGAGATGATACTAAGAGTTGTGTATCGGATAGATTAAATTGGCACCTTGCTGTTGCTTGTTGATAAAAGCCTGGATAAAAGATAATGCTAAGCCCTGTTTATGCTCTTTAACTCCACAGATAGAATACTTTTGTGCTGTTATTCAAAAAATGTTCTCATAAAGCCAATTACATTTATTTTTGGCATTTTTATTCTATGACTAAGCATGGTATCATGCACTTAATAACAGCTTGGAGCTCCAATGAATTGCAGAAGTTAAAATAAGATGTTAACTTCTTTGTGAAAAGAATGGCAAGGTAAATTTTAAGCACTGTGTAACATTTCCTCAGAAATATTTCCTCTGTTTAAAGTGTTTTTAGACTGTGGATCTGGAGAAATATTTACTGGAAGGGATCTTTATTCCAGCTCCTGTTCCAGCGCTGCTCTGGCTTCTAGTGAGCATTTCCATATATCTAATGTGAACCAAGACACATTTAGTGGTGCTCCCTTTCTGATACTGGTGCTACTGAGAGGGGCTTGCTCAGCTGTCGTTCTCACTTCTGTTCAGCTGCTGCAATACAGACCCATAGCTTTCCCTTCACCTGCTGAAACAAGCCCAGTTTGTGTGTTGTAGGCTGCTGACCAGCTTGACCGTTGACCTTGCAGATCCCTGCCAGTCCATTAACATCTTTTTTGAACAGAGGACCCCAAGCCAGACACAGTATTCCAGGTGAATTCTTAACAGTACAGTGTAGAGGAGAATACTTTTTCCTTGTTTTGCTATCTGTGCTCCTTGTAATGCAGCCCAATACAGAGTTTGCTTTGTTTGCAGTGAGAGCACATTGCTAGTTCATATTTAACCTGGCATCCAGCATAATCCCAAGTCCTTTCCAGCGGGGCTGAGATTATTTTGCAGCAGTGCAGAACCTGTACTTCTCATTGCTGACCTTCATGTGGTTTCTGTTGGCACAGACCCGAACATTTTCAAGGTCTCATTGGACTGAAGGTCTGTTGTTTGGCATGTCCACTCTCACCTTCAATTCAGTGTCATCCTCAAACTTGCTGATTGTGTTTTCAGTCACATCATTCATGTTTTTGTTTAAGGTATTGAATGATATTGGCCCCAGCATCAGCCCCTGGCATAACCTGCTACACATGAGAAATCAAGATATTGATTACTGCCTTTTGATTTTGGTGATCCTGACACATTCTGACGGTTCTAGTGTCTGTTCTTCGAGCCTGTACTTTCACAAATTCCAAATGCATACACCGTCAGAAACCCTGCTAAAGTCAACATGTATTACATCCACTGCTTTGCCCTAATCTGCATAGCCGTCATTTAATTGTGAAAGGCAGCCTGCCTGGTCAAGCATGACTTACCTTTGGTAAATGTGTTGACTATTCCTGATTACTTTCTTGCTCTCTTTGTGTTGGGAAATGGTTTCTACGAGGACACACTCCATGATCTTTTCTGTGTCTGAGCTGAGACTGACCAGCATATAGTTCCTCAATCCTCTTTTTGCCTTCCTTAAAAATGGCTGTTTCTAGTCATCTGAAATCTTTCCCAGTCACCTAGATTTTTCTAGATACTACCATGTAATGTCACAGTGCTCTGACAGTCACAGCAGTGAGTTTTCTCCACAATCCTGGACAAACTTCATGTAGCTCCTTGGATTTGAACACCTTTAGCTTCTTTAAGTAGTCATAACCTGTTTTCCCCCCACATTGTTGGCTGCTCTCCTTTCTGTCTGTGCTGGTGCATGCGGAGGCTTTGGAACAGTCTTTGTGAAGACTTAGACAAAAGAAGTGTTGAGTACTTCAGTCTGCTGTATTACTTCTAGGTTGCCTTCTGTATTAATTAATGCACCTAATTTTTTTAAAAAAATTTCAGCTGTCATGTTTGTGGAATTGTTTCTTACTGCTGTTTATGTCCATAGCTAGTTTTAACTCCAGCTTTGGCCTTTTCGATTTCATGTCTAGAAACCTAAGAAATGCTTTTCCATCCTCCCTTTGTTGCTTGTTATTGTTTCTACTTCTTGTATGCTCTCTGTGTTTTAGTTCACTAAGAAGCAATGTGCTTCTGATGAAGTTCCCATTTTTCCTCTGTGCTGTTTTATTCCTTAACTCTCTTAGAAAATTTTCATCAAAAAACAGACAGTTCTGGAGGGCACCTTCTCCCTTTGGTAGCCTTGCAGGACCTTCTATATAGCAATTACCTAAATAAGCCAATCTGCTCTTTGAAAGTCCGAAATGCTAAATCTGCTGTTTGCCTTTCCAGCCTTCCTTTGGATCCTGAACTCCATCATCTTGTGCTCGCTGCAACTCTCTGCCATCTATGGCTGCAATGCCGCCAGTTCTTCCCTGCTTGTGAACAGCTGGTCAAGTAAAACATTATCCTTGGTTGGTCCTTCAGGCATTTTTGTTAGGAAATTGTCACCAGCACAGCTTCCGGAATTGCTTGCACAATTTGGTGTTACCCTCCCAGCAGATGTCTGGGAACTGAAGTCTCCCAGGGTGACCAAGGCCAGCAGTCTGGAGGCGTGGGCTGGCTCATTGCGGACTTCCCACCTCTTGGTAAGCTTTGTAACGGATCCCAAACCACACTGTCTCCATTGTTTCTTTCCCCCCTGATCTTGACACAGAGACACTCAGACGTGATTCTGCATTCACACTGGAGCTTTGTGCTGTCAAGGAGCTCTTCCCTGTAGAGTGCAGCTCCCCATCCTAGACTGCTGTGCTAACCCTTTCTGAGAACCCCATTCCTATCCATGACACAGCTCAAGCTGTGTGTGCTGCACCACATCTCCATTTCTGATCACATCATAGGTCTGTGACCACACTTAGGCATCTGAGTCGTCTTCTTTGTGAGCCAAACTTCATCTTAGTGTGCAGACACTTGAGGAAAACATCTGCCAGACCTTTCTATGAAGCTGGAACTAGCACTGGTCAGTGCCCTGAGGTGTCCATCGTGTTCAGCAGTGATACGGGCCGAGATGAAGAGTTGCAGCCCCTTAACCATGCATTCCCTATGAAGATGCTGTTGATGTGCTCCATCTCCCTCATGAGATGTAGCCTGCTCACCCCACTGCTGCCATCCCCGTGGAGAAGGTTGCGTTGCATCTGCTTGCATGTCCTGCTCCAAGTTCCTGCTTCTTGTAGGTGTCCGATTGGCACGGATGTGTTCTGCCCCTCAGTGGGATTTGTTGTTTTGGGGGAACCACTCAACTGAGGGTTCCTGCTTGCTGCTCACAAACCTTGTGAGTGCAAAGAGCAGCTCAGGCTGTGCTGCAGCCCAAACGAGGGGAAAAAAAGCCAAGTGACAGCTTCAGCTTGGAAGTTGCATTTCACCCAGCCTTGCAAAAAGCTACATGGCATTCCTTTCTCTTTAAATTACTTATGTGAGACTTGTGTAATTGATTATGTGAGACTTGACCTTGTCTGCCTTTTTTTTTTTTTTTTTAAGTCTTAAAGCTGTTACTTATTAGGTCTGAATCTTTAAGGCTGTTACTTATTTAGGGTCTGAATCTAAGCAAATTATGGAGTTAAACCTTTTCTGTGACGTGACATTCTGTGACGTGTCTGGAAGTAGCTGGTTTGTGATTCAGAGGATTCGGTTTGTAAAAGTGAGTGAAAGTGATAAAATACTGAGCTGTGAGTTGAAACCAATGCAAACTGTAGTAAACTTCACTTTTTTTTTTTTTTTTGTATTTTAATTGTATTTATCTGATCTTCAACAAATTTCATAATTTGGGAATGATGTTGTGCCTTTTCTTTCCTGCAGTAGAGCTGCTGCATTCGTTTTCTGAAAATTATGTCTTTCATATGATTTCTGTGTAACGGCGCAGTATGATGTCATGTTCCGTAGTAAAACTGCGTATTATTTATTGCTTCTGCCCTTCTAGTAGAACGCCAGTTTTCAGAATTAATTTTAGTTGCGATGTCGTTGAAACATTTTTACGTTTTTGTGAGTCTATATTGCTCACTTTATTTAATTGGCTGCTTTATTTTATGATAGGGGTAGGAGCACTAGTCAAGGAGCCCTAATAATGCAGAGGGAACCCCCTGTGTGAGACATCATATAATCCTAGACATATATATATGCACACAGAGTTTTTTTCTCAGCTACGTAGCCTGAGATAGCAGGATATTGTTAATTTAAAGGAATATTTTGTCCTACTGGTCCCAGTGAGTAGTGCCAGGAAATATTTTCTGCCTGGTCTCAGCCGTGCTCCTTGCAGAGACACACGGGTACATCTGGGGTGGGTTAACTTTCCCGAGGCAGTAAAGGCACAACTCGGGTAGACAGCCTTACAATTACATAAAGCTGTTAAAACTTTTAGCTTTATATTTGTAGATTAATAGAGCGATAATTACACATTTTGGGGGAGGTCATTGTGAACTTTAGTCTGACCTGCATAAAAAAGAGCACAACATTTCCATGGATTAATTCGTACTTGAATCAGATCATGCTCTTTAGAGAAAATGTCCTTTGACAGAGAACCCACTGCAAAATTTCATAAATTGTTCCAATGTTTCTTAACTCTGTCCATTAAAAAATGCATATTTTGAATTGGTTTGTGTTGTCTGATCTTCCAGCTATTGACACTTGTTACAGTTTTCTTCATGAGGATGAAAAGCATGGTCGTATGTGTTTTCTGGCTTTCCAGAAGGATATTTAGATGGTAATTAAATTGCTGGTCAACCTATTAAAAAGACAAAAACACAAACAATAACACAAAGACTTAATCAGACATAAACCAAGCAAAGTAAACTCTTCTATTTTCTCAGCAAAAGGCATGTTTTTTGTCCTCCATTCATTCCTGTTTCTTTTTCTTAAACTGTCATCACTTAGTTAACATCTTCCTTGACTTGTCGCTATCAGCAGCAGTGACAGAAGATTTTAGTAGCGGTAGTGTTCATATCAGCTGCAGTCTTGTTACTACCCAATATTCTCCTGTTTGCATATCAAAGGATAACGTACATCTTAGACCAAAACATTGCTCTAGGAGCTCTGTGTACCTAAGAATTCTTAAAGTCATTGGTATAGTGTATGATTCTGTTATTAACTGTTTAATTCCAAGTCTGTATATTTTTACATAAAATAAAGAGGTGGAGCAAGACTCTTCTCGCTGCAGAGAGAGCTGAAATGCAGGAAATTCCATTTAAACTTAAGAAAACTTTTCTGTTTTGATTTTCTCCAGGCTGAGCAGAGATAGGTCATTCTTGTAAACCTCCTGGTGGATGTACTGAAGCTTTACAGCAGAGATCACTCACTTTCTCTTCCTTCAGGGTCAAACTTCCTTGCATTACATTTCTGCACATCATGGGCAGGTATTTTATGGGAACTGCTTTGCCCTTCTTGTTCTGTCCCCTGCCTTTGGAAGCGTCATGTTCTTTTCACAGGATTTGGACAGATCGGATTTCACCCTAATTGACCCTATACGCATGACGGATAGTTTATCTTACGTTCTTACAGGGAGTTTACTTCACAGGAGGTTTTAAAATGAGATGATATATCCCATCAGGACCCATTTGGCTGATTTCTAATACAGCATTTAGTTGGAGATCTTTTAAAGGTTTATAGTTTATGAACAGTAAAAATAAATAAGCATTCAGAAGCAGAAGAAGCTTTCTGAATTGGTTGCTTCCATACCTCTTTGCTTTAGTGGAATTTCAGTCCATGCTAAACTTTTTTTTTTTTTACCGTTCTTTAAACACGAACCAAATTATTGGGGTCAAACTGGTTCTGGTGGTCTGGATGCTGTCACCAGCACCAAGAGGCAGCTGGCAGGACTGCCCATGGCAATGGGCTAAGGCTGAAAGAGTGCGACTTCTCACTCATGTTCATGGCCTGGTGGGAAGCCCTCCTGCTGGAACTCAGTCCCTGTGGACGTGGCCATGGGATCATCCGGTCACGTTCTCAGCAGCCAATGAATCCATCATCATTAAATTGTGCTGAGCTGTAATGATAGAGAGGCACTGCACTGGCAAAGCGTGCTGGAAATCACTGATCATCAACTCTCTTATTCGTAAGTCACTAATCCTTTCCTACCAAGGGTGAGCGGCAAAAGGGAGAGCAGCTGAATGGGACAGCCTGATCCCTTGCTGCTTGTCAATTACTATGTCATGGAAGTGTCCGTGTTTCTGTAAACTATTTGTCCTGTCCAGCATTATGGAAAAAATCTGGTACCTTATGCTTGTTGTGTGCCTAAATATGTATGCGCTGTTAGTTTGAGAAGTTTTAAATAGATTCTCCCCGATGTTCTGACACTTTGCTGAACTGCGTAAGACACAAGAGTTGGCAATAGAATTGTGAACTAAAATGTAAGCTTCGGGTTTTTTAGGATGCTTTTCAGCAAAATATAAGGAATAAACTGAAAAACGTTAGATGTTTTTTCCTTTAATGATTTATAAAGTTTGTTAAGCATGGGCAAATAGAAAACTTATTTGTGGATGCTAATTTAATGTCAGTGTACTTTAGACTGAAGGTCTCACATTCTCAGTTTTAGACTGAAAGTCTGGAGTAGGGAATCTTGAGTGAGATTATGCCTTAGAACAAAGCCTACAAGTGAAATACAGTTTCTCTTAGTTTAGAATGATTAATTTCATAAAGTTTTCTACCACTTTATTTACATGATACGGTTTTTTATAAAGAACTAACTGATTACCCGTTTTCTACTGAAATTTAGATGGAATGTGGGTTAAAAACAATGAGATCTGGCTTCCATTGAGGTACAGTTCAGGACCATGTTGAGTAACAGTGCCAGATGTGGTCTAGCATTTCTCAGATTTTGATTTACCTTTCTTATTCAGCAGGGTTAATTACTTATTTCTTCATTGTAAGAAATGATCTTTGCCTCAAATATGCTCAAGCCATCAATTTCCATAAATTATTAAATTCCATTACAATTCCACTCCTTATGCCAAGATTCAAATCAGAAAGGATGTAAAACAGAGTATGCTTCCTCGTGGAAGCACCTCGCATCCAATAGCAGTTTATTATCTGAAAGGCAACTTCTGAAATTTGGGGTTATCACTTCTTTACAGGTAGATGTGGGATGAATTTATTTGGAAGTCTTGTCTGTACTATCATTCCATGGCTTTTTCCTTTCTTTTTTCCCTTCATCAGGTATTTATGCCTAAACACTAAAACAGCTTGTATGCAGGCCAAGTATTTGGCTATAAATATTGTGCTGTCATTGGAAAAAGAGGAATTACTTTTTAACCACCCATTGCATTTGCATTTTGGAAGGTGTTGCAAGGAGAAGCAAAGGTTAAGTCAGTCTAAAGGGATTTTTTGTTTTGTTTTGTTTGCATGTGCTTTTTGCTCTTGGCAGCTGGAAAGCAACAACAACAAAAAAGAAGTTAGCATGCACACACAATGCTGGATAGATTAAAAACATTCAGCAAATATGTTTACAGAGCTGCACATCCAGCTGTCAAACGCTGCTCCCAAGACAACACCGCCCCAATGAAAAAAAACCTTGCGCTTCCTTATCACCTCTAACTACACCACAGCATGAAGGACTACGTCATTCATCAGTAAGCCCTCTCCAAAAAAAAGGGAAGAAAAATAAAAAAAAAAATCAAAGAATCCCTTGCCGAATCCCCGGAGCTCCTCACCGGCTACTTAGCATGCTTCTCACGGGCGGCCGTGCGTCGACACGAAGCGGCGCCGCACAAAGCGGCACCCCCAGGACTGCGCCGGGGCTGGTGCGCAGGAAGCTCTCCCCGGGGTTTCTCCTGGCAACAGCGCGGGTTGCTGGGAGACAGAATTACTGAAATGGGAGAAACTTTCCCCAACTGGCAGCCTCTTGAATGCAAATCAGGCTTGAAGGAGACTCCTCTTGCCGACAACCGCAATTTCCCTCGCTGAAATGAAAAATGAATCCAGAGGTTCGTTATGCAGGGGATTATGCATGATGCCGCTCTGAGGAATCACTCAAAGTTGTGTAATAAAAGCGGATAATTATTTCTAGGGAAAGGTAGTGGCGTGGTACATGGGATTCAATAGCTTCTCATTGCTGCTACGAGCTGCTCTAGCTTCTTGTTACATCCCTACATTAAAAAGGGATATAATGTCAGAATTTGCTATATTGGAGTCGTTAAATAAACCTGTCAGAAGCACGAGGCTTGTATTTACATGGGTTATTTTTTCACGTTTTTCACTATTCACAAAATAATATACAGTATTATTGTGTGAAGCTTGGGATACTTTGAACTCCTTTGGCTAGTTGTCACCATTTTATACTTAGTGCATTTTTTGCATGAATGATGTTGACCTGACATTTTGGTAATGTTGTGACTTCAGAAAAAAGAGAGGTGGAGAGAAGCATCTCACTTTCTTCACCTGGCTCCACGCTACTGTTTAAAACCTTTTGTGCTTAGATGCTAAAGATCCATGGAGCCCAGTTGTGTCTTCAGTAGTGTCTGTGTAATTCAGATAAACAAATTTTCTTCTTTTTAAATACGGTGTTTGGCTGATGGGGGAAAGCCCGTGGTTTGTCTCTACGTGGCACCAAGTACACAGCGGGCACAGAGCACTGGAAGGGACGGTCGGGATCATTGACGTGATGGATGTCAAAAGACATCACAAGGAGGTGAACGGCATCCCCAAAATGCCTCTTTCATCCCACAACCACTGATGGGGTGAGTCCTGCCTTGGCTGGCTCAGGCAACCAGGCAGGGCACGCTGGGCACAACGGGCAACCATGGGCACGTTGGCTTCTGTTTCATCAGCGTAGCTTTATTTAAAATCAATGTAGGCTATTTAAAATGTAGACTATACAAAATTTTGACCCTACTATTTATTGCTCTTTTTGTCCCTCTGTTAATTGTGTCTACCTAGTCATTTAGCACCTCTGTTTTCTGTCATTTCCTTAATGAGAGAAGAGAGAAAATTGTCACATGCCTTCGCATCCTGTGCTCTGTTAAAGAGTAAAGCTATTTTAATATCTTCCCATAAAATAGGTCACTTTTCAAAAAAATATAATTACACTTTTCAACGTGATGGAGCTGTGTTATATATGGCATTCTTAAAGCAAAGGGTAACTGGTGTGGACACTCATTCAAACTAGATCTGGCCTTGATTTACGTTATGGTTACAAGAACAGATTAGCATGGCGTAAGCCAAGTGTGGATTTACAGCATAATAACTACTCCAGGTACCTGCCTACGCGCGTGCCTTTGTTGTGCACCGAACACTAAGTAATCTGTCTGGTTTCATGGAAAGGTACACGCTTTGTTACATTTACTCTGGGGGTAAAAAAAAGTGCAGATAACACAAAGAGATGCTCTAATACTTTGAGAATTTTGTTTGTGTGAGTCATTTTTGTCTTCTCTGTCTTTCCCGGAGCACCACAACTAAATTTAATTCAGGGAATGTTATTCAATGACCTGTTCCTGTAGTTGGTACTTGGTGTAAAGCCTTGAAAATTTTGTGTTGCCCTGAGTCAAAGCTGTTTCTTTTTTTTTTTTCCTACTCACTTCATCTTATGCCGGTTCACGGAATTAGAATTTTATTCTTTCTTTTCTTTGATTTTCTTGGTTCATGTACACGTACAACACTTCCAGTGATGAAGAAAAGAATTTCCAAAGTCAAGTTATGCTAAAAGAGAGTTCAGTTGTTCACGTATGTAACTGCAGAAGCGCAGCTTTGGTTCCCTCAGAACCTTGTTATACGGTGATGCGATAAAGAAAAAAGGGGAGTACGATATTAAAAAAGCTGCATACTTCAATTGATTTGAAAGTAGGTGAGTGCAAAATAGACCTTGCATCAGGTTACTAAAAGGCAGTTTTAAGGTTGTTAAAATGTTTTAGTTATTAATCTGTATCTTAGTCCTTTTGTGTTTCTTTGATGTGTAGTATTTACTTTCAATTTTTTGGGGTATGAAAAGCTTCTGTGCTTTAATTAAAGTCTTCTTGTCAGATTTATACCTTCAAATTACAATGATGTACCTTGCCTTAACTACCATTTTATGTAATTTTCATTTAGAAGTTTATTCTTTCTTCGCAACTCTAGCATTGTTTGGCTTCTAATTTGTTGTGTGATAGGTTTTATCTTGTATGTTAATATTTTATTTATTATGCGTAGGCTTTCAGTGGTATGGGTACATTTGTATATTGCTCATTGAGATATTTGCAAATTTTTCTGATACATATGAAGCCTGCATTTAAATTTCTAGTACAATTAGAATAATACATATAAATAAGTCCTAAGCTCAAATATGATAAAAAAAAAACATGCAATATGTAATGTTTATTGCAGTTTCTTATTTATTGTTCGTAGTCCAACATCCTTCTTGTTGGAGATATGCAAAATCGTACATAGTGGAGTTTCATCCGCTTGGGTAAGGAGATCATTTTGGTCTTAGTTTCAAAGAAGAGGCCTTATTTTCTATTGAGACGTGGCCAAATTGATTGTATCTGTATTTTTTACTGTAGTTTGGGCTTGCTTTTTCAGGAACTTGGCTTTCCAGGAGCCTCTAAGGATGTTCTAAAGCCTGCCCAAATTTCAGGAATGGCTGAGAAGCAGAACTCTAGGGGGAACCAGTTTTTTTGGTGCCTCTCAGTGTGAGACAGAAAGCTGCGATCGTGAGGACAGAAGCTGTTTTTGCAGGTCAGAGCTTTGGTGCCTGAGACACTGGCTGTTAACCTCTGCTGGGAACCCAGTGAGAAGGCAGCAGTATTCTGCAAGGGAGGATTGTTCTGATTAGACAGTGAAGTGGTCATGGCAAGCCTGAAGGTTAGCAGCAAAAGCATGCCACATCCTGGACTACTGCTTTGTCCTCAAAAACTGCTTGATTTCCATTCCATTTCCATGCTCAATATTTCCTGTGAACTGTAGCCATCTCTGTCCCTTGGGTAGGAGAAATGTTTCCATATCGCACTGCTTGTTCTCCAAGGGAAGCATGGGTTGGTTCTTCTTGATGACAGCAATGTCCACTTCTGTTGGACATCCAAGGCATAATCTGGATTATGTTGATGGTTCTCCAAAGCTCCTTCTGTTTGATGTTCCCCATTCATCTCTTTCTCCTTACAGGCTCAGAAATGCATTTTTTGTTTCAACATTCAACATCTACGGATCTCAGCCCAGAACCTGGTTCTGTATCTGTGGCTACTTCAGTCCATGCTCAATCCACCCTCCCAGCAGGAACAGGAGCTGGGGAGGACAGTCTGTGGAGGGAACAGTGAGGAGAAGGAGGGCTCCAGCAAGCCCTCTGGGACAGCAAAACAAAACACAGCGGTGCAGGCTGGCGCCTGCTTGGCTTGGAAAGCAGTGCCAAAGGATAGTCCAGGTTGGAAGGGACTCGAGGAAATCGTTGACTCATGAGGTCAGTAGATGGGTGGCTGGTCTACTGTTCTTGTAGAGGACAGATCACAGACATGAGGATGTCTGGTACAGCACAGTGCATAACAGGCACTCTCCTACAAAGCTTTCCAAACCTCCTGGCCCACACTAGAAAAATCTGCTCACTGGTCAACAGAAGGGAAAACTTAAGAATTAAGACTGTGTTTTTTCACTGACATGCTTGGGTTACAGGGATTAAAGCATTGCCAGAAGTGGAGCATGCGCCTCTGCAAAGCACCTGTGTTAGAAGCAGAACTAGAAAGCTGCTTTTGCTCTTTGGTACTCTGAGTTGTGGCTTGTGGACCTGGCACTTCTAGGTCCGACTGTGGAGCCTTGCTACCCTTGGCAGACTCCTCAACACTTTTGCGTTTTTCCTGGACAAGCACTCTAGGTGGCAGGGGGGTGGAGAAGATGACCTCCAGACGTTCCTTCCAACCTCGACCATTCTGCAGTTTGGTCATCTTTCTGTTCAAGAGCTTTCTTCCAGATGATTTTCCTAGCCCTCAACTTTGCCAACACTCTTCAATCACTCTGTGATTTAGGTAAAACAGGACAAAACATGGTCTCAGTGTGGAGATGCCTAGGTGTGTAAGATTCAGACCACAGAAGGTGATGGAATCACAGAAGGTGATTTGGAATGTGGATGAGAGCTCTTAAGATTTTTCATAGACATTATGTGCAGGCACTGTAGTTCGATTTCTGGGATAGGCACTGAAGGTGCATGAATTTTTCTTGATTTTAAATATCAGCAATTTACTTAAACTAAAAAGATCACAACCCGGAGGTGGGACTGGATTATTACCCTGTAAATGTGGCTTGTAGTTCAGAAGAGGGCATTTCAACTTTTGTAATCATGCAGAAAGCATTCAGCTATGAATTAAATCAATGCAACACAGAGGAAATTTTTTGTAGTAGGTATGTAATCATCTGCTATTTCTCACAAGTTGTGCTTACATTTTAGGAAAGGACAAAATGCTATGTTGTGGAATCACTGGATGATGCCCTGATATGTTTTAGCAAACCGTGATAAGAATTCTTCTAAGAGTATCAAAAGTAAAGTATTTGCACCAGAGATTCCATTATAATACGTAGAGTTGATGGGGGCTATTTTTATTGCTTGCTTGCTTTAGTTTGTATTCCTCCCCAAGGACTCACCCTCTCGCCCTGCACTTACCAGGGCTGACCTGATGTGCGATGAGAGGCGCAGAACTGAACTGGTACAGAAGCTGCATGCAAACAACTTCCAATAAATTCAACTTCACGGGATAATAATGCTTAATTTTAGTAGTATCTTGAGTGACAGTTTTCAAAGTTACTGCTCAAAAGGGAATGGGAAGGAGAAGGAATTAGCAGGTGAGCCAAATGTAGAGGGTGAATTCTTAGGCAGAGTGTACTGATATGTCTTTGTATGAAGAAGAGAAATATCAATAAGATGACCCAGAGATATGTTTGCAGTTCATTCTTCTTTAGGATAATAACTTAGCCAATGATCTTTTCAGTTTCCTTTTAATGATTCTGGAATGCTATGCTTTTTTTCTTTCTTTCCTTATTTTTTTTTTCCTGATATCTCCCTTCAATCCATTTGTAAGTTCAGCAGTTTGGGTGTAATTGCTTGCTCTGGAGAGCAGCTGCAAGCTATTGGGGTTGGACCCGATGATCTCTTGAGGTCCCTTCCAACCCCTACAATTCTGTGATTCTGAAACTAAACACTACAACTAACAGGGTATCAGGTTTTCATGTTCATTTCTTCAGAATTTGAACATTCTGTTTTTTAAGTGTCTCTTGATGTTGTTAGTAACTGCACACGATTCCCATTAAAACAGTGTTGAGCAGAGGAGGGATTTGGCGTAGGACTTCATACCTTGCTTCTTACTATTGAGTGGGTTAACAAATATGTTTTTGCATCAAGTTGTCTAAATTCCGTACTATTTGATTTAATTTGGTCCCCTGTGCTGTACTGTGTCATCAAATTGCTTTTCAAAGTACCTGAAGGATGTTCTCTTTTGTGGAGTAGGATACCATCCCACTCGGTAGGTTGGATTCAGACTGAGTACCAAGCATGGGCACCGCAGGCTCCTTCTATGCCAATTAATTAAACTATACTGGGGCCCGTCCCTGTGGATGTTGAGGACTGTAGGTGTAGATGCCATCCTTCGTGGCATATGTGTGTGATGTGGCTGGGCTGGTGAGGTTCAGAGGACCTGTGACCACAAAATACCCATCAGCAGGACTTCTGTGTCTCCACGCTTTGGTGGTGCAAAGTGCAGACTTCTGAGCTGTCCATTTAAATGACTAAATTTCTGCTTGAGTCGTCATTAAGGAGTCACAGGAGTCATCCTTGCGTTGAGCATTTCACATGCCAATTAAGACCTACTCAGTATTTAATTTAATTTACAACAATTAAAAGCAAGCTTTTTGAATGAGAGAGAAAAAAGAGACCATCGAATATATATCCTACGTGTGTGGATATACGTGCACAGGCATTGCTGGGTACTGCTGCTGTAAAAATAAGTCATTCTAGTTTCATTAAATATAATGCCAATTTAGAAGTGGAAAACGAGTAAAAAAATTGCTCTCTCAGGGCTGATTACTGGATGCAGGTGAGGAATTGTGAGATACTAATCTCTGTAGAACCATTTAAAACATTTAGATTGTGAGAATATAATTGTTGAAAAGAATGTTGAACACAAAGCCCTTTGTACTTGAAATTTACAACAAAGCTCTTGCTCAGTGCATAACAAAGGATATCTTCTTATTCCTTACACATGGACTGGCAATTATGAGAGGGTAACCTGACCGCATTTTGGAAAAATTCTCCGTCTTGTTAATTTGATTTTTCAGAGAATCCTTTTTCATAATCACTGAAGATATTGAGACTTTCTATCCACTTCATTACAAGTCTATTTTCAACATACCCAAGTTAACTGTAAGTGGATACCATTACGAATAACTACTTCTACCTAAAGTGCTATGCATATATTTTTCACGTTGCACGCTGTAATTGCTTTTCTAAATGACAGTCACAAACGCCTGTGCTGCTGAGTTCCTAACATTTTGATTTTTGTAAGTATCTGTTTTTCTCCTGAGATATGAAAGAAAATTATAAACAGTTAAGGGTACCAACGACGTCTAAACTTCCATGCAGTACTTTATAAATATAATGCATTCATCCAAAGTGTTCTGAGTGGCATTGGACAAAGAGAATGGGAAAACATTTCAACCTGTGAACACAAATTCTCTTAGGTATACTCAGGAAAGAAAGCTGTCCACAGTGCTGGAGAAGGATACACATAATGAAGACTGACCCGTGCATTCTGCACTTTCAGACTGGGGCGTCATGCCTGCAGATGATGAGTTGTTGAAGTCTATTCCCACACTGAAATATTTAGGATGTTGTCGATAGCTTCCCATAGGGTTTGGACTCGCCATCTGTTTGCTTTGTGAAGCTGAAGAACACTCACCAGTGTCACAGTTGGCCAGCCCTAAAGCCACTGCACTGCAGCACAGTCCAGGCAAGCAGATTTGCTGTGTTGGGTTTCAACGGGATTTAATTGGAGCGATCCATTTGTAGCGTTAATCCTTTTCCACGGCATTGCTTGACTACTGCAGCCTCCCACAGAAGAAGCTCTAATCGCGCATCCGTTATGTTGTCGAAATGATAAATGAAGGTGGTAAGTGGTCAGCTGCCAAGGAAGGCCTTCTGTCCTCTAGGAAAGTTAATCGGGTGCGAGCGCAACGAAGCAAAAGTGGCTGTCGTAGAATCATAGAATTGTTTGGGTTGAAAGGGACCCCAAAGATCACCCAGTTCCAACCCCCTGCCATAGCAGGGATACCACCCACTAGATAAGGTTGGCCAAGACCCCATCCAACTGGGTCTTGAACACCTCCAGGGATGGGCCATCCACAACTTCTCTGGGCAACCTGTGCCAGTGCCTCACCACCCTTATGTAGACATAGGTGGCCCCTGCTAGGGACGTCTCATCAGGCCACTGATGGCTCACACTAGGAACCTGGAGGACCTGAAAAATCCACTGGAGGTCCACGTGGGTCTTGATGTTCATGTTGGGATTGTTCATGCATTCAGAGGCCTTTTCTCTTGTTTTCTTTAATATTTTTTTTCCATTTTCTATGGTTAAACCTGGAAATATCCGCTTACTTCAGCTGTTGCTATCTCCATTTGCTTGTTCTGCATTGCCACTATTTTTTTCCGCATACTTCTGTCAGTATTCCTTGTTCTTTCATATTGTTCTGTTGTAGCTACATTCACTTATTTATGGAATCTTAGATCTTCACCAGTGTTTGGCTATTTAATAATAAATGAAAACAGAAAAGAGGAGAGTCATTAGGCAATTGTTACCATCTCCCCATAAGAACGGTCCAGGCAAAAGTAATCTTTTTCCTGACACTTAATGTATTTTACCTTTTAATAATACATCAAGAAAGCATCTGGCTCCAAAATCAGACTCCTAAAAAAATCTCTGCCTTGTTCTCCAGATTGTTTCACTGATGTCTAAAGGGAATGCCTAGAACTGCTAACAGGAGTGTGAGAGCAGAAATGCTAGTAGAGGTAGCCCCGACTTGACAGAAGTGGATTATTAAGAATGTGTTTATTCTTAAGAATAAGGTGTTTGGGGGAATATCATGCACGTGCTGCTTACGAGCAGTGTTCTCATTCCAGGTGTTCAGAGCAATGTTACGTGGCGTTCGTTGGTTCACAGTGGGTAGGAGAGCTGCCAAGGAAGACACAAAGGGAGAGGGGAAATGCACCCAACATTTATTTTTAAGTAGCTGTTTGGGATTAAAGTGTCTTGATGAGTTTTCCAATGGATAAAGGCCCCTGTATGTGTACAAATACTCTTTAGCATTTGTAGTTTATATCATCTGTACTTAGGCATGCATTTACTGTGTTTCATGTGAAAATGTAGGCCTGTGTTTTTGGCTTTTGTACTGCATTCCTGCACGTTGACTTTTCTCATAAAACTTGCCAGGTAGCCGGTATGTTTGCCTTCAGTGCAAGCAAAGAAAATACGTGTATTTGCTTCCAAATGTAACAGCTTAAGCAAATGGCTTACTTCTTCGACATGTAAGTTTTCCACTTGCTTGTTTGACAGGTGTACTGCTATGGGTAGACAGGTGTACAACTTTAGTGATACGCAGGTGCCCTTGAGTGAGGTGGAAAAATAAGTGAGTAAAGGAATTTTGTGAAAAGACGGAGTAAGAAGACATCAGGAGGCTTTTGGGAGTAGAATTCCAAGTGAGCAAATTGCAGGGGGGCAAAGTGAAAAAGACAGAAAAAAGAATTTGAATTGAAGGATGACCAGGACACGGATAAATATATATATATTACCAATTCATAGAAGAAAATAAGAAATTAGTATCTAAGATACTGCAAAAGAATAAGTGTGGATTTTTCTTTGAGAATGTGGATGTAGATGGTGTTGAAGGACAGAGCTATGTGTTGATTTGTAATGGTAAGCGTGAAGGTGATCAAGGAGATGGGTAGAAGAATATCTGGGAAGAAAGATGAGGAATCCAACTTTATATATTGTGCATTGCAAGAGAATGATGTCAAAGAAATATCAGGAGGATAGCTGGAGGTGTGAGAATGTTCAAGAGAAAAATGTTGGAGTCCAAGTGTACTTTACACTTGGTACACTTTGTACTGTAGAGCTTGGTGTCGTGGGAGTGGACCAGGTTTCATGGGACTCGAGTGGTGTCCCAGAAGGGAAGAGGAAGGGGCTGACATTAGGATGGTGGGAAGACAAGGGTCAACAAGGAGAAAATTGAAGAAGCCAGTGGTAAGGCGAATGACTGGCAGAGAACATGGAAAAAGCCCCAAAACAAAAGGTGTAGGGAAAGTTTTGTAGCTTCTATCTGAAGGTTATTGGATTTAGTGGTACACTGGATAGGTTGGGGCTGGGAGCTTATTTATGGAAGAGAAATTGTGTTGAGAGCTCAGAGAGGAGGAGGATGCATCTTGGAAGGTGTTACTGAGGGTGGTGTAAGCAGTGCTGGTGGAGTGGGGGCAGAAATGCAATCGCAGAGTATTTAAGAGACAAGAGAGGGAATTAGGAGAGTTACAGTAAAGCACACAGTTGAAAACATGCTATACGACAGGAAGAGGGTAGTCGTTTCTGCAAATGAGACCGATTGTGTTTGGAGCAGTGCATGCTGAGAGATAAAATAAGGCTCTTCATCATATTAGCAAGGCTGTCCGCTTCTGGAAGGTATTTGGCTGCTGGGAAATACATTTGATTTTCCTGCCTTACTTTCAGCAAGAATAATGTTAAATAGTTAAAATTGTTCATCTCTACTGGAATTACATACTTTTTGGAACGTACCCGAAATACTATGTTGTCAATACATACAGCTTTTGGAGGAAGACTAATTAAAAGGTGAGTTTCTAATGATGACTGTTGGAGTAGTGTAGCCTTTCAGAAGTAATCCCGCTGACAGTAATTTCTGTGAGATCTTTTTGTTCCCATGTTGATGCCTGATGGTCTTTCAGTAGAGGCGAACTGACGGATTAGGGTTTTCTGTCAAGTTCACAAAGAGAAGAAAGAGAAAAATTATATATAGGTGTGTTTTTTTTTCAACTTGGCCTGTCATAATGATGCTAGATGTGAACTGAGTTGATAGGATGTACAATATTTTGAGACAAAAACATTTGATAGGTTGGATAGTTTTGCCTAATTCCTTACAGATGTTTGTTTAACTTATTTTTTGTAAAGTGCCACTAGTTCAGAGTACACAACCTCTCGCTTTACGTAGTAGTTGTTCTCTTCAGAAAGTTTTTTCTTGAGGCCTAAACTAGACCTGGTTTTGGTTTAACTCGTTTTGGGTGTACTTTTCGTGGTAGTTACATCAAATGATTGTATTCTCCCTTTTAGTACTTTCCTTGTACCTTTGTCTGTTCTCTTGATAGGATAGGGTAGTGCGGGATTTTGGTCCATTTCCAGACCTGAGATGTGGGTATCTGCGTGTGGGTACCTCAGCACTCTCTGGGTGAGCTCCCGTTGTGTTTCTCTTGCTACAGGCTTGCTTGGGTTGCTCCTTGAGGCAAGTGAACTTCAGCTCTGAGTCAAAGCCTTGGGAAGACTGGAGCCCTCGGTCCCAAATAACCGAGCTCAAAACATCCAGGACTCTGAGCCTCTTAACAAAAAACCTCACTGGTATCCATAAACTGTAAAAGATGCACTGTTAGGGAAGTTTATTTTGTGCGTAATTTATTGTGCTCGTGGATATAAATGCATGTACTTAAAATTTGGCATTCTGCCTTGGCAAACAGCTTATAGATAAAAGAAAGTGTATTCCTATAATTCTCCTCATACGAATCCTAGCCATTGCGAGCATCTTGAATGGAGCTGCAGATATAATTTCCTATCCTTAAAGTTTTGAAAGGAATCAAGTGATTTTCCACCAAAGGTAGCTGTCCATGCAGAGCAGTTTCTCCTGTGCATGCCACAACAAGAACTTGTGCTTTCGAATTGACGGATGACATCATTGGCATCCAGAGATGTGGGGAGTTTGCTAAGCGTTGCTTTTGTATCTGCTGGCTGGGATCAGATTGAGTATTAACTTTCAGATGTTTTTTTAATAACGTTGGAATTTGTAAGGACAAGTAATTTTCAGACTGGAGTTCAGAAAGTTAAAACGTGCACGACTTTCGAATGTGATCTTAATTCAAATCTATACGTCTCCTGCTCCTGGCATCTTCCCATGATTCTCCGGAGGAGAGAAGGAAAACATATTATTTTAAGGAGTATTTGGTACTTATTAAAATTACACATACGCCCGCCTTCAAAAGAATCTTGATTTACTGCAGGTTGTTCATGTGTCGCATGCGGACATTTTTAGAGAACAGATTTCTTATCACTGTGAACAGTGAATGGCTTCCGGAGCTCCACGATCAGGGAGCAAAAAACGTTATATCCCTTGTAAAAGGTAGGAAACCATGAAATCTATAAGCCGATTTGGCAGAAGCAGCGCGTGTTGGTGCCAAGATTTGGTGACTGACCCACAGTTTCCTGTTTTTAAATCTATTAATTGATTCGCAAAGAGCATCTTTTGGAAACAAGAACTCCGACAGCCTGGCACAGGCTGGAGCTCCGCCAAGACTGCGCGGGAAGGTTGCCATGCTGGGAGCGAGCGAGCGAGCGAGAGAGCGAGCAGCCGAGGAAAGAAAAAAAAGGCAAGACTTGGCACGGCTCAGTCAAATCAGCTTCTTTTGTCTGCTTTCTCGGCTTGAGCTTCGGGAAAGAAAACCGTCCTGGGGTACAGAAAAACTCAGAACTTTCTGGTTTTCAAACTTAGCTAGCTTTTTAAGTCTCTTGGGCTGTCTGAAAGTGGTGGTACATGAAATGATGCTCAGTTGCCAGTGATAAGAGAAATAAGAGACTTCTTTAATGAAGCCTCCACAATGTCAGTTTACACATATGGGAAATGCGATATTTGATTTTTTTGTGTGTCTGATTAAACTGTAAGGGAGCCGAGTAACTTGGAAGATTGCAGAGGGAATACCTCACTAAAGAGGGAGAATTTTTGTTTTCTGCAACAACAAAAAAGTTTTCATCGACACGAATGTGCTTTAAAACCAGATCTGACCTCCTTCGGAATATGTTCAGAATGGGAATTTCGGCGTTTCTCCCACGTGTGCTACAGATGCTAACTTTTAATGGAACGTCCTAAAGATTTCATCTGACCCAGCAGTGGAGTAAGAGTAGAGAGAAAGTTGTGACATCTTAACACAAAAGTAAGTATGTTCTTAAAGCAACAATATTTATTTTTGCTGCTTCATGCTGTCCTAGCTCCATCTCCCAGCTATTAGTGACAACACTGAAGACCAGCAGGGCAAGCCGAAGACACCCAGACTACGCCTGAAGGGCAAAACAAGAAATGAGAGCCTGGTTGTTTTGTTACTGCTCTGAAGCATCTCTTCCAGAGCATCTCAGTAGAGAGCACAGGAAATTGCTGAATTTTCTTCTGTTGGAGGAAATAAGGGATGGAAAAATATTGACTTCTGCCAAGTGAGGGATGCTTGAAGATGACAGAGCTGGATTTGAACTGATGACACTGGATATAGAAACTTCAATTTGTAGTTACAGTACCTGTTTGCTGTAAATTGTGAAAAAAATCTGCTCTTTTTTCATACGTGGATTAAAAAAAAATCTGTGACGACTGAAGCGTGGATGTCTTTTGATTTCAATAAAATTAAGGACCTAGAAATCCATTGTTTGTTTTCTCCAAGGGTGCCTGGATTTTCAGTGAGACAGGTACCTTATTTCTGATTTCATAGGAACAAATACTAGTATCCTGCCTATTAGGCCTGGATGTGGTTGGATTATACTACTTCTGCTGTGACAATCAGCATTATTATTTCAGAGAGTAACTGTAAGGCATAGATTTTTATGGATCGTCTTCACTTATAGTAAGTATCATACTATCCTTAAAGAATAGATTGTTCAGCCTGTAAGATGTGTAATTTCTAACGTGCTGCAGAAGTACATTTCCCTAATTCTTGTATGCTGAAGAAAAGTAAGAAACAACATTAATGAAAAGCATTTCTGCAGTGATGTGTTTTTATTTTAACTGTACATCATGGGATTTTGATTATTAGACTACAGAAATGGCCTTTTTGATTATGGGAAAGAGCTTACTTAATATTAAATTAAATTGGTTTTATAGCAAGATGTGTCAGATTTTTACTACATCAGTGAACCTTTTGAAAGATGCTATAGCTAAATAGTGGATAAGATGCTGTTGTGATTACCATGTGATTTACTGAAGCCTTTTAATATGGTTTGTTAGTGATTTTTGAAGAAAGTGTCTCCATCAAATGATCTATCTGGCTTATAAAAATAACAATCCTGTCTTTCTAAATCGTTGTATGCTACACTTGATTGTTAAAATTGGCATCCGCAACAGATTGCAAATTGATTACGCAGTGGAAAGGTTTGAGTGAGTCCAGTTTTGCTTTCAGTGTGGTTAGCTAGTGTGTTGTTCATTCCTGCACAGGCATTAACATGTGATGTGATCGGGGAAACAGAGCTGTGATGGATGCAAGTTTGCACTCCGAATACTATAGTAAGTTTGTCTATCTGTGTGCTTATTCTGAAAGGAATAGCCTGTATTTCTTAGAAATACTGTGTAGTCTCAAAGCATATGCTATTTTCTTTAATTACCACATTTTACAAGAAATATTTTAATATTTTATTCCTATTCAAAGTAAAAAAAAAAAACCCACACAACAAACAAAAAACAATTGAAAACACTTAGTGTGCTTCCTCTAAGTGAAAGCAAACTGTGAATATTACAACAATAACCATATTTTCTTTCCTGAGGACTTGTATGAATTTCCTAAATGATTTCTCAGGTTTTAGACATGATCAACATGTGGGTCTTTGCAGTGCATTCACAAATGGAAATGTTTGTGCAAATTTGGCAAATGAAAATCAAAATTTGAAGTGCAAAGCTTGAATTGTTGAGTTTAGAATGTTGATGGAATTGTATGAAAATGTACTTTGTGGGCGTAATTTGACGTGGTTTGTCATGTCTGTGTATTTTAGTTAGGAACTATCATAATTTGGAGACTTCTGAATACTTGAGTCAGATCATTCATTACCACAGTTCATTTATGATATTTAATTTTTGGTTAAGCTTAGTAACTTCTTAAATGAGCAATTTTTCTTTAATTCTTAAAAATCATTAACACATTGATTAATAGTATTGAGTTGAATAATTAAAAATAAATAAAAAAAAAGTATAAAATTAAAATGCCTTCAGGTGATACATTTCAGTGTGGAGGTGAGGATTAGGGTTTAGGATTTATTTGATTTTTCTTATTAAATTACAGATGCTTAATATTATTTCACGTTTGATACTGTAAAGGGCCTGTGTCTTATCCCCATGCATGGTTGTAAGATTGAATTGAGCGCTTACTGCAAACCAGTGTGTTTATAGGACAGGGAAGAGAGAGGCAGTTGCTCCATGTGACTATAAATTTTGCCTAAATATGGCTGTAGGAGAATAATGGAAGTGTTAAAGTACAGTGTATGCAGACTTACTGTGGTGTTTTACGTAAAATGTCTAGATCCATGGGAAATGTTGAATATTCTGTGCATGGTGGGACTCCAGATCCTGCCATTGGTGAGGTGCTCTTGTCTTGGTAAATGGTAAAAACCATTAGTGCATTCCTAATATTTTAACTGTAATTGCTGGAAACCAGGGGAGGTTCAGGTTGGAAATGAGGAGACATTTCTGCTCAGAAAGAGCAGTCAGGCGTTGGGACGGGTTGCCCAGGGACGTGGTAGAGTCACCGTCCCTGGGGACGTTCAAGGAGAGGTTGGACATGGTGGTGCTTAGGGACATGGTTCATTGGTGACATTGGTGGTAGGGGGGTGGTTGGACCAGATGATCTTGAAGGTCTCTTCCAACCTTAATGATTCTGTGATTCTGTGAAAGGCCACGCTGGAAAATTGTCCAAGGAACTGCAGGAGGAAGGCTGTGGCGTTCTCTTTCTTATCAGCTATTCCTTACCATAATTTGACATCAGTTTCTTCTCCAGTTGTCCAGTTGTGTTGAAAGCAAGCACATTCCTTTTGTTTATATTCCTTAAATCATTTATCCAGTACCGTATGTGCTGGGTAGGGTATTGACTTTGGTGGGATTCCACCCGTTTATTCCAGCTGAAGGTATCGGCCACAGTCTTTGTCTGTGAAATCAAAAGTCTTTTAGCGTGTAAGTGGGTTAAGTCACTTCTGTAACGAATGGGAAGCCATGAGCATCCTTAGGTGATTTAGAGAGCTGTCAAATAGGTCATGTAAATCACTCTCTTTATTGACCATTAAAGCAACCAGGGGCAACTAGTTTAGACTAAGACATCTGAAGTATAGATCTTCAACTTTCAGCAAGGTCAGGTACTTAATAAGATAGTTTGCATAAAAGGAAGGCTTAAAAAAGAAAGTAACAGCAATTATCTATACAGGCTTGTGCTCCACTACAATGCAGTATTTGCTGTGCCCAATTTCAAGGTTAAGAAAAGAGGAAGCAAGGACACTAAATTAAAAGAAGACGAAAATACCAATTCTTAACATTTTAAAGGTGTTGAAAGCAGAATTTCCTTGGCTGTCTAAACTCTGTAGGTCCTTCATTTGCCAATGGTATCACTTCAGTCTAAAGGAACACTGGAGGAAGTAGGCAGCTGCTGCTCAAGCTTAATGCCAGAAGCACTGAGGCAGGAGTTGTGAATCTCAGCATCTCTCCTACAGTGGGACTGCTGCCATTTCAGCTGGGTGTGGACATATAAAACAGCAGCACTGCAGTAATTACATTGCAAGTTTTGATATCTAGGTGGAGAGACACCCTCAAAAGCAAAATAAAATAATTTAAAAAAATTGTTCCCTTCTCTCTAGTATTTTTTCAGTGAAGGTAAAAGGTATCTTTGAAGATGTGAAGGAGTGGTGACGCTTCTTATGTTTTCCATATTCCTAAATACCTTGAAATGAATTAGTTTTATTTTTTTTCTAGTTAGAAGCCTCATACACCATATAATTTTCCCAAGTCTATATGAATGGGGTACTTTACACTCAAGGCCATTTCTCCTCTATTCCAGGTGCTTCTGCTTGGTTTTGTGTTACAATTTGATCGTTTTAGTAGTGCTAAATTCAGACACAGATTAGCTTTGAAAGATTACTGACTTCTTTTGAGAACAATGTGGCAAGCTCCCTCCTTTGGCTTTCAGAGTCCAGGCTGTCTTCTGCAATCTGCTGGTCCCGTTTCGTTCTTAATACCTAAGTCCAAATGTAGTCCTATATGAAATACAGGCCTGTGTCTAAGGCCCTTGTAGAGGCTGAAGGAGATATTCAGGTTTTGACATCTGAGTTGGTCTCCACCATTTATCCTCTTCCACTGCCCTCCTTTGTGACTGTTTCTGACACCTAAAGTACCCTAAAGTACCAGCTTACCAGAAGTTCCTCTTGGTGCCATCCTCATTCTTCTGATAATGGTGGATATGACAAGAGCTTTTGAGGGAATTCATTTATGAAATCCATGAACATCTGGGGAATTCAGGTGCCAAACAGCAGTATCTACTATAATTTTGACATCCTAGGCTCCCTGAGATGCCTCTGTGGGGCTGGCAGGTATGGCCCAGGGCATGCAACAGGAGAACTTTTGGAAATACAGCTGAAGCCAGGTGAGATGCCTTGGAGCCCCTGAAATGGTACACAGCAGTTGTGTTCTTCTTTGTCATTTCACAAGTGAAGACTAAATACATTTTGTAAACATTATTATGATTTTTTAATCAAGTATTTGATTCCCATAGTCCGTTTATGTAACACAAAGGACCGTGGCCCTACCAATAAGGTAATCTATCTCCTGAGACAACAGCAAGAGGATTCACGAGTATAGGATCAGGATCCCTCATGGCATGTCCTCTTAGTCTTATATTTTGGCATCCTAACACAAGCCTTAACACTATTTGTTCAAAGAAGTGTATTAATTTGCATGTCTCAGCTTCTTTTTTCTTTCTCTTTTCAACATGCCTGCTTTTCTCTGATCTCTACAACTTTCAGTTTCAATAACACCGATTTATGGCAATTGGTTAAGCTAATTCTGCTGTGTCTCCGGTCTTCCCTCTTTCCTTTTCAGGTATTCAGTCCATAAACAGGTCTGTTTAAAAAAAGAATTACTTTCTCAGCGAGGGACTCAGAGTTCACAGGGTGAACCAACACATCCTTTACCCATTCCAGATAAAGAGTTAAGGTTTAAGTTCAGTCTTGGGCCTCAGAAATCCCAAGAGGTTGGTAAAGGTATCCGAGGTGCTTGCGTTAGGACTTGGGCAGCCATTCCTTGCCAGCGGTGTGTGTGGTTCCAGGGAAACTGGTGCTACAGTACGTGAGGGCACAAAAAGAAAATAGGGCTTGAAATGTATATGTTAACGTGTGTGAATTAGGATCATTTTGGCCAATATCACAAGAAATTGCAGAAATAGCACAGAAGCGCACAGTGTTGCAGAAAAGTGGTGGGCTCTGATTTCCCCGAAGTATTTTGACTGTCATCTCTTCTCCTAAACTCTTATTCCTGCTGACCTCTTCAGCCTACGTAAAGGTCTTGTTTTGTCTGAAATTGAAACCTCTGTAGTACTGAATTCTGTTTCTTTTCTTTTCTTTTTTCCTTTTTTTTTTTTTTTAAATCAGAAAATATAAAGCATCTGTACAACACTGACTGCCTTGTGTGCTCTAACAACTTGCTAATGAAGCGTGTTGAGAAAATCAGAGAATAGTCATGGAACTGGAACATCACTATTTATTCCTTATTTATCGGAAGACCGGATGGAACATCTGCAGAAACTTTCAAGTTTGCTCTTTTCTCAGATGCATATTGCTGTGTGTAAAGCGGCTGTAAGGGGTAGAAGTTTCAAACATGGGATCCCATACTAGCAAGCTGTTGTTGGGGCTAGTAATATACATTAATCATCGAACGAATCACAGAATGGTTTGGGTTGGAAGAGGCCTTAAAGATCATCAAATCCCAACCACGCTGCCATGGGCAGGGAGTTTGATTTAATCTTTCATATAAATTGCTAATAGAGGAATGAGAGCAGAGGCATACAGAAAATACAGATTGCATCAAAACGGAACATTTCCTTGCCTGTGCCTTTAGACAACACACTTAACTTTCCTGATAACGTCACAGGGGTTTAGTCCCAGTTTCCCTACTGCAAAATGCCGGCTTTTGCTTTCCACACTGATAGATTTCCGTTAGTATTGATTTTACAAAGCAAGCCATCATCCCCGTTGCATCTCAGCACAGCTCCAAATGTACAGGGGAAGAGTGCTTATAGCAGATAAAAGGCTTTTATGTGGATTTTGTTTTGGATGCCCCACAGCTGTGTTTTTTCCAGTCCCACACACAGGAATAGGAACGAGGTCTGGTTTGCTTGTTCATCTAAAACACAGCCAAGTACAAACAGAGAAGTCTCCGGGGTCCTTACTTCTGCGTAGGTAGTACAGTGATGTGATGCCTCAAACTTTTATTTTCCAGTGCCAGTGATTTGGTAATGTGGATTGCTGTCCATTTAATGTTTGCAAAGGCTCTGAGGAGAGGACACAGACAAAATGTGTATAGTCAGGAAAAGCATATTCAGAAAACTCTTAATGATGTGTTTGCAGCTTTTTGATAGAAAAAAATGGAATTGAGCGTTAGAGGATAGGAAGTTTTGCACTGAATTAGGCAGTATCCACTGATAGAAAAATCTTCTCCAAGAAGTTTATTGCAGCATAGCATCAGAGGCTTTATTTTGGGGGAAGTTTCCCTGTTTGTAAAGGAGCAGGGTAGAGTTTGCTGCCTGGCTTCCCATGAATTTGTCGTGTCCTGTTCCTGACCGGAGAGTGTTGTGTTGTTCCATCCTTGGTTATGGACTTAGGAATTATGTTCATGGTCTTTCAAGGAGAGCACTACGTTCTGCACCCCATATTAAGAAAACAGGGTGGACTTCGGAGAAGAAAGAGAGGACCTTTTCCTTACTTGTACCTATTATCTTAAAAGGCTTGCTACTTCCTTACATTAGCAACCTTTCACTCTACCCCGGGGTTCTGGATAACATCAGGTATCCGCAGTGTGGGAAGTGGATGCTCTTGATTATTTGCTTGTCTGCTGTTACACAAAGACAACGACACCACCTTGCACAAAGCCTCCCCAGTGCCCCATGCTGGGACGCGTGTGGTTCCATGTGAGATTGAAGCAGCCACCCGATCCTTGGTTGGGAAAGCCAGAGCAAGCCAAGCTCCTTGGCTACAGCCAGATGCGATTCCAAGAGCGAGCCAGCGACTACAGAAGATTTGCCTTTGGAAGGCACGTATTTCCTCAGCAATTGGGTGGTGGTGGTGGTGCTTTGGGATAAGAAAGCAGAGAAGAGACCATCAGTGATGTGCAGGCGAATGCCGTATGGAGCCTGCTGCCAGCAGCAGCACGTTGCTGCAAGTGCTCTGCTCTTTGCACAACAGCTAACACTCCCTTATTTCTGCTGTTAAAAGAGGGCAGCACGTGCAGTACTTTGTCCAGAGCTTTATCCAGTGAGCGAGAATGTTGTAAGAGTGATCCCATATGGCCACGTGCTGACCTGGAGCCAACAGAGCTGTCTGTGGCACTATCCAAGGAATTCGGGCATGGGCACCTGGTAGCAAGCGTGGAACCACCCATTATAACCTGTAGACAAAAGGTTTATGGTCCCCAGACAACATGAAATTACGTGTATGTGCCTTTCCATTAAATTTAGTGCAGTTGTGATGCCTTTGAGGAACTTGAGATGTTTTCTTCTTACACGGTTACATTTACAGTTCTCGCTGTTTTTGTGCTACTGCATTTTGTACTACCCAATGTAGTAACTTAAAAAAAAAAAAATAGGATTAAACTTGTAACCTCTAGCCTTAGTGTAATTTTGTATAATTAGTGTAATTTTGATTTTAAAATACATTTTGCTATTGTAGTTAGATGCATTTTCTTAGTGTAAAGTTTTTCCTTTCATATGGACTCACTCTGCACAATATCATTCCTTATGCGCTGTAATAACACTTTTCTGTATAAATTAATCTGAAAGGGCAATGTTAAAAGTTGATATATAAGTAGTGAATGAACAAGTTGGAGGAGAGAAAGCAATATGATTCCCTGCAATACTGTCACGCTACCTCTTCTTTAAATTGCTGTGTTGCGGGAGGCTATTGTGCTACCTACTTTTGTAGTTGGGAAACATTTTATTTAATTCAGATGCTGACATAATGAGTGCTCTGCTGTAATGAATATTTGATGTGCTTATGTTAATGTAAATGCACAACTAGCTTGCCAGTTCTCCTCAACCGTCATAACTTTTCAGAAAACAATTCTGAGAGTGATGCAGTTTGTCTGCACAATGCATTTTGATGAAAAGGGAGAATATTTTTATGGACACCTAGTTAACAACTTTTAGAATTCATTTTGTCTTGTGGTCTTGGCTGTTGTTCAGAGAGATTTTAACTTGAAATAGTCTCTTCGGGCTCTCCTGAGAGAATTGGGCCAGGATCAATATCTACAGCGTAGGTATGTGGGACTCATTACTCTCATTTTCCTTCATAGTCAGCAGACAGAGGTAGGCACTTTCAGGCAAATTTATTCATTATCTAATACAATGCTATTGGAGCCTCAGGTGGAATAGTTCCTGGTAAAACACAGTGTCTTCTCATTAATTTGCTTGTGGAAGTGCTGAATTATGGCTGAGGTGCTCATAAGCCGTGAGTTTGTAAATCAAAGGCTTTCTTTAGCTTTCCTAGTCTGGACCAAATAAATATGAGCAGTAAGCATAATGCTTTGTAGGCACATAATTACAGCTAGCCCGTTGTGTGCCCGTGTGTGTGCACGAGCGTGTGTCCGTCCCCTCTGGGTGATGCCATCAAGTTGCTCTGTCCCACGGGAGACACTGCAGGAGATGGTTTGTGAGCAGATCTGGCACCTTTTCTCAGTCTTTGCCCCATCATTGCAGTGCTCTGCCAGCGGTAGGGCACGCTTTGGAGAAGTGCACGTTTTTGGTTTGGGTTTTGGCACCGAATTCCCAGAAAAATATGGTCCAACAGTCAACTGGACAGCAATGGTAGCGATCAGAGATCTAGAAAATATAATCAGTGAGAAAGCAAAGTTGAGTTGTTTAGCCTAGGGAAGAGGAGACTGAAGGAGGACATGGTAACACTATTCCGTTACGCAAGAGGCTGTAGTAAACCAGAATAATCTGCTCTCCATGCATGTGATGGCTGAACAAGGCATGGTGGGTTTAAACTATGGTAAAAGAGATTCGGGTCAGATTTTTTGGAAAATGTTCAAAAGATACAGGCAGAGCAGTACTGGACTAGAGGATCTCAGGGCCTTTGGAGCATGCATCTTTACCAGTCTTTAAAATCAGGTTGGACAGACAGCTGTAAGCAATGACAACAGGTCACCCCACCTCGAGACAGGTCTACGTTTTCTCTTTAGAACCTCCAGATCTTTTTTTTATAAAATATAAGAAAGATGAGAGAGAAAATAGGTCAACAAGGATGCTTCTTCAACAAACCCTTGTAGCATTTCTAAAACCGCGTTCCGCCAGCTGGACTCGCTCCCAATTTGTTCTGCTTCCCAAATAAATCCCTTCGCTGGCTGTTGTGGCTGCCGAACGCTGCAGCCTGAAGGCGGGGAGGCTGAAGCAGCTCCGTGCCCGGAGGCACAGCCAGCACCGTGCACACGGGTGGCCACACCATGCCGATCAGCAGAGACTGAAATGCTTGGCACTTGTGCAAACACACACTGATGGCCTCATCCTGCTCGCTCCTGTTGAGGAGGTGCGGTAATGGGAATCCTGCAGCGACACGAAACACTGATCCCTACAGGAGCTCGTGTGGACATGCAGTCTATCCAGTATGAGGCCAGTATTTCCCATGCAGACTTCCAGTCGGTTTTCTTACTCTAATTTCCTTTTTTTAAAAAAAGAAAACAACAAAAAAAAACTATTCTGTTCTCTCTTATCCTTTTCATAAATGAAACTCTGTAGTTCCTGCACCTGGATATTATACTGACCCCTATCATGAATGCAGACGTTCTCAGTGATCCTGACCGCACACATTGCTTCCTTCTGGGCCCTGGGTTGGAAGCTGTGAATTTTGCATGCATTATTTTCCCTTGACTGTTTCATCCTCCGCGATCAGGCTCAATCCCAGTGGCAAGAATTATGCGTGATATTACTGGAAAACATTATGACTGACCGTGTCTCGTAATGAAAGGGCACAGTGTTGTGCCCTGGAGTGGCCAGGCTTATATTTGCTTTGTGAATTCCTTTGTAAGAAGCTCATTGAAACTAATCTTCTGGGTATTCAGCAGCCAAACGTAGCTTTCAGATGAAAAATTATTTTTAACATAATCAGGTAGTGAGAAAAATCAAAGAACAAGACATAAAAGGTAGGAAGAAAAAAAAAGTAAAGAAAGGAGGGATATGAACAAATGTTTTTAGATGAGGTCTTCCGAGAAGTGCCTACATAGATGTTTTCTGTGTCCACCTTTCTCTTGCTATTAGGAGCAGAAATCTGTTGATTATAAAAAGTTCTGTTACTACTATGGCATCGATTTCCTTTGCCCTGCATGCCTGTGTAGCAAATGAGCAGCCTTTTATGCTGACAGAGAAAGAAGGGTTTTTCATCTTTGTCCTCTGCTGCTGTGGTCTGAGGGAATATAGCCTATTAAAATAATTTAATTTTGGATGACATTTTAAGTGTCAGTAATCCTAACTGTATTGTTATTGCATGCCAGAGTTACTTGCACCCTTTACTTGCTTGATCTATGCATTTGCTTTGCATGCTTGAAGTTTTCATTTTGTTTGGTGTAAACTTGTTTTTTGTTTGCTTTGGGGTAGCTGCAAAATACTTCTAAGCATTTCTGATCCCTCATTTAGTGATGTGTGTTTTTGAACCTATCTTTCCCATAGTTTTTTTTTTTTTTCTTTTAATAAGAGGAGAGGGATGTGCATGTGTCTGTACAAATGCACAAATAAATATATGTACGTGTGTGCGTGTAGTGAAAGTAAAATGTTATGCTTGTATGCCTCTCTGAGATAATTAAATCGTTTACAGTTTTCTTTATCGTCATCGGATATCATAGAGCTTGTTTGAGTAATGTTTTTGCTCGTAAATTTTCCAGACGCTCTGGTATTCAACAGAGTTTGTATACTGGTTTAAGTTTTGAGTGACATTTGCATCAAAGGCTCTGTAATTGTTTTATTGCAAATGAATGCAATTTAATTAGTAATAGATAAAAATGAGACAAACAAATTTGGAAAGTCCTTGTCTGCCCACCCTGTGGTAATACATTTATGCTGGGACTTGGAGATTCTTATGCTATCTCTAATTCACTGTTTTTCCTTACAAGTCACTTCTCTTTTATGTATGAAAAGTTTATAGATTTAGTTAGCTAATGCAGTTATTGGTTTTAAAATGTGCTTTTAGGCTTCAAACGGTCTTCTGTGTAATGCAAGTGGTGAGCATGCTGCACACGTAACTTGCCTTTCAGAAGGATATGTGAAAATAAGACGTGGTATTTGCATACCTTTCAGGATGAGACCAAAATCCTGTGAGGCACAAGTGTCAAATATCTGATGGAAAACTGAACGAATTCCCTGTGATCCTAAACACTGATGAGCTGAAAAGCAGGACCTTGATTTGCCTAAGAGCTCCTTCTAGTACCAGGAATGGGACAATATTTAATAGGGAACAGCCTGAGAAAAAGACATAATTTCTTTTATTTGGCATTTCAGCTAAAGTGCCTGGGTTTCGTCCTACCTTTTTCCTGGGATGTGTTTGTGAGTGTGTGTGTAGGTCTGTGGTGTGCTTCTCAGCACGTGTGAATTGGAGACTTCTGGCTGTGGTTTCATCCATAACTTCAGCTAATGTCATGCCTCCAAATGCTTCTCATTCTCTTTAAGGGTACTTTGAGATACCAGCAGCATGAAAAAGTCCTTCCTACTGAGTAGCTGTGAAGCTTCACTATGAAGGTCTGTCCTTCCATCCTGTCTACATCCTTCCCCGTTCAGAAACATTTACATTACTCCCGTGTAGATCCACTTGTAGCCCTGGTGCCTAATGCTGTCGCATCAGGAACAAAAGCAGTACTGTTGGTACCAGCAATATGAAAGATGATATGTAGCCGTGGACTTAGGTCTAAATATTTTAAATGATATTTATTTGCTCTTTCATTGTTTAGAAAATAAAAGGAAATCTGTCCCACACGAAATCGCATCTAACTGCTGCTAAGAGTTTTTATTAAATTTGTGCTTTATTTAATCTTCTCACATCTCTAATATTACTTGCTTTATTTGTACTGGACATGATAAAGGAGGTGATGTTTATGGGTCACAGTACCACTCTCCCCCTTCACTGTAACAAAACTCAGTAGACCTTCATTTAGTAGCATCAACATCTGAGTTAATTTTTCTCTTGCTTTGCTTTTTATTGAGAATTTATGTCTTCAAACATTAGTGAGGTGGGGATGGGGCTCTGCTCCCAAGCACCATGTGATAAGATGAGGGGAAATGGCCCTGAGTTGCGCCAGGGGAGGCTTAGGTTGGATATTAGGAGAAATGTCTTTACTGAAAGGGTTGTGTGGCATTGGAACAGGCTGCCCAAGGAAGTCATTGAGTCACCAGCCCTGGAGGTCTTCAAGAAATGTGTAAATGTAGATGTACAAAGCCAATGATACACCTGAGAATAATACAGATAATGTGTCACTTGCAGATTACTTATGGCAGTGTTCCACATGCCTTGGTGGGTCCACCAAGGGTTCCACATGGTTTGAGGACCATGTTTTGGAGAACCTTAGAGTAAAATCCTTGTCCAAGAAAGTCCAGTAACCCTGTGTAATGGTACAAGGACTTTAATATTGCTGTGTAGTCTTCCTACAGTATCATTTAAAAAATCTTATTAATAATATAAAAATACTGCTTAGCAATTCTGTATAAAATCCACTTTGTATAAAATTAAGTGGCTTGGAAGAATTTTTCCAGATCTTTTTAATGCAGTTTTGGCTGAGTCTAAACTTGCATGTCACAAGTCATGCTGTGGCACTTCAACCTCTTCTGTCCACACACAGCTTCTTGTTTGCTTCTTTCTGTCTGTATTACACAAAACCATCTTTCTTTGCCAATAAGTGAGATAAAAACCTTCTCCTCCTGCTCACAGCCTAGAAAGCGTCATGTTTCTTCTAGTTCTTGATCAGATTTTTTTGTCAACTGATTGCAGATTTGTAATTCACAATATTCTGAAATGGACAGCTTATGTTTAAGATGATATAAGGATGATTAGAGATATTTTGCGTAATTCAAATATTTTGAAATCAAGCTGTAGTTTTTCCATTGATTATAGTAATTACTCTGAAAATACGTTCATGAAGCAGTTGGAACCCAGCAAGTTCCATGCCTTAGGTAGCAGGAACATGCTTTCGGGGCTTTCCAGATTTGATTTTTGCAGCGTGGCCAAATTTCCAAGCACATATGTTTGAAACTGGGTTTCTAAATCTGTATTCAGGCTTTGATGTTATTGGAAGGTGTAAGAGACTGGTCTTTTTGAAAATCAGGCTCCTCTAATTATCTAGGTAACATATTTTAAAATGTTAGATTCTGTCTATGAATCATTCTCTCCCATTATTAGAGATGACATTTCCATTTAATTTCCCAGTGGGATTCCATTTAATGTTTTCAAAACAACATCAGTTGAAATCATATTTGTTTTGGTTGTTTGCCTTTATAAAGAATTTTTTATTAGAGGAATTGCAAAATTTCTAAAAAAGAAGAAAGAAATGTATTTGGAGATGAAATATTTGTGTAAGTCCTACTTGTTATTTTCTTTTTCAGTATCTTGAATATATGTCAAACTTGTGAGGCATCTAAACATAATATTGGAAACAAAAAATTTGGGAGTTTGCTGAATTTTCTTGTTTTGATCATGTTATTTAGTGAATCATATATATGAGGTACTATGCGTGAAGCCAATGTGCTGGTTTTAAGTTACAGATGACGAAGTCATTTTTGAATGATTTTCAAAGTTATTTTTGGCCTTGAGACAAAGTGGCTTAGACTGCCTTATGTTGGTCAGGTGTGGATTCAGGCATCGAGGCAGGATGCTCTGAATTCCCCACATGTTCTGTTTGCCCGGAGTGCTGGGACTGCTCCTGGGCCCCCAGCACAGGAAGACCTGGGCCCAGGCCGGGGTCCCCAGGGTGCTGCCGGGCCCAGAGCCCCGTGCTGTGAGGAGAGGCTGTGAGAGCTGGGGCTGCTCGGCCTGGAGCAGAGGAGGCTCCGGGGGAGCTCCCCCATGGCCGTCAGTACCCGCAGGGAGGTGCGGAGAGGCCGGAGCCGGGCTCTGCTCAGCGGTGCCCAGGGCCAGGCCCAGAGGCCCCGGGCCCAGCCTGGAGCCCCGGCGGCTCCCCCTGCCCCTCAGGCAGCACTGCTGGGCTGGGCGGGTGCCGGAGCCCTGGCACAGGCTGCCCTGAGAGGGGCCGGGGGCTGCTCCTTGGAGAGCTCCCTGAGCCCAGGGCCGTGGGGATGGGGACCCTGCTGGGGCAGTGGGGGACAGAGGCACCCAGGGTTGCCTCCAATTCCAACCATCCTTAGAACCCAAGGTTCCTTTTTCTCTTGGAGATGAAGAGGGTTAATGGTATGTATGGCTCAAAGCATTGGGAATCATCACTAATATAATTCTCCAAGATATTTGAGTCTCTGCCCTATTTTGCATTTGGTGAAATGTGGTGTGTTGACTATAATGTGTTAGGAAAAAGTCTAGATAAAGAAATGCAGCTTACGCCTTCAGGAGAGTGTGAAAAGGGAGAAGACTCTCAGGGAGAGGAAACAACACATGAAAAACAAGAGTTGTAAACTATTAGTATGCTGTTTATTAATAGGATTTATTGCTGCTATCTCTAATAACCCTGATCAAAACTGATTCTTTTATATTTCTTATGTGATACATTTTCTAGAAGTTAGAAGAAAAAAATAAATGTGTTCCCTTCTATTCCACATACATTTTTGCTTCTCCTGATCTTTTTACGTGTTAGGTTTTAAACATTTACAGGGAAAAAGCATTTTAAAAAGGCATGTAACACAAAGGTAATAATCACAGTGCCATGCTGTTTTATGGGGCAATAATCCAGTTGCCGTGTTTGAATAAACTGCTCGGCCTTCATTCTCCTAGGCTTCACCTTAGGGAATGGAGCTGGATTATTGCCTTGTAAAACAGCGCTGCATTCCTGTTGTTGATTAATTATAAATCTTTGCCTATCACTGGAGTCATGAAGTATCTTACAGCATCCCCGTTCCAGACCTCTGAAATAGCAAGAAACCAGACGTAGGCACAATCTCATGGCTGCTGGGATGGCGCTGTTTGAAATGCAGGTAGGCTAGCAGGATGGTCAGTCCAGAAGCATTGCTGAGTTGCAAATTGGTAGACACTGCCCAAATTGGAAGATTATAAGATTTGTAGCATCATTTGTAACTTGTGTGCTGAAGAAGAGTCTGAATGAGAATAGTATTATAAATGACATCTTTTGTGGGGAATTGACCTACATGTGTTGAAAAGTTTGCTAGTATACAATTAGTGAATGGGTATTTTCTGACATAGTATTTGTGATTTGTGCTTGGCAAAATGGCCATTACCATTCCTTACATATTGATGTATCAGCTTGGATGCAGTGGCCTCTCTAGTTTAAAATCATTTGTTAGTTGAAGCTGGTGTTATGCATGACCACGAGGTTACTAAGTAGGATTAGATACAGAGGATTTAATCGTGTACAACTCAGACATCGGGGATGACTACTATTTTCTTTGTGAACAGCAAAATAACAAGAAGGAAGAGTTTGATTGCACATAACCAAAAAATTCTTCACAATGAGCGTGAATTGCCATCCTTGATGGATATGACCCTGAACAGTCTGATCTAACTTTGAATTTGTTCTGCTTTGAGCAGGTGTTTGCGCTTCAGACCTCCAGTTGTCCTTCCAAGCTACATTTTTCTGTGATTGAAAATAGGAGGTAGTGTCTCTGTGTTATTGTTACAAACTACCTAAGAAACCATGGATTCAAGAGTGCTTTTTCAGTGTCTTGACTGCTCTTTTGGCTCTTGCTGGCTAGCAGGATTCATACTCTTTCTTATACTCTTGTTTTATTAGCTCATAAACTGCGCCTAGGTGGAGAAACTCCTTGTTTCTCCTGGATGCACTGGAGAACATTTCCTGGAGGGCTGGTTACTACAAAAGTCTTCTGCTACTTCAGGTTTAGGCATGCCACCAGAAGCTGGTGGCATATCCTCATGTTAGTCAGCTGCTTTCAAACCATACATCACCCGTAGGCTCAGGATTAGAGTAACTAATGTAAAGAATATTTACAGCCTCTTCAAATTCATGATAGAAAGGAGCTCAACTCATGCATATTTGACCCATTCTAGGATTGCACCTGAAATATATTTCTACATCTATAATAGACTATGTTTATAGTAGTAAACTAGATAGTTTTCTGGTCCTGAGGCCAGCCGATGCAGTCTGTCTGCATCCACACTATTAAGCTCTTTCACCTGACAGAACATGACAGCTATATTAAAAACGTCTGTTGGAAAAGTTCTTGGTCCCTACTGACACTAATTGAACAGATAAACACACCAGCCAGTCTGCAGGGCGAGGGTCTTGGATCTAGTGCGTACAGTACATCCTGTTTAAATTTGCTTAAATTAGAATTTTCCTCCCTTTCCTTTCTCACTTGGCTTCATGATTTCTCATTTGTCATTTGTTTAGGAGGCAGTTTCTACTTCTGTTCCTGACAGCTAAGTGACCTTACATGCTAAGATATGCTATTTTTTTTGACACACCATGTGCAAGAATCACTGTTTCTTTGCCTGAATTAGAAGGAGGTTATGAACTTTCAGTGAGATAGGCTCCTCTTTCTCACCCGGCAAGGCAGTATGCAGGTTTCACAGTGAAACTCTTCTGTGCACTGCCTTTTATCATTTTTATAAATATATGCACTGACAAATATATGTTACAGGCATAGAAATGAGACAAATCATTGCACCCCGCTACTGATTTTTGTTTGAGATCAGACATCTTGACCTTTTGGTGACAGTGAATTTTGGGTGCCTCATCCTCAATCTTTTATTTGAGGAGAAACCACGATACTTACTTCTGGAAGTTTTCAATGCTTTGGATGCTGACAGCTTAGCAGTGTTTGTATCTCTTTGTCTGAGGTGGTAGCAGATGTGGTCTCCCAAGAAACTTGAATTTTGCAGTTTTTACATTTAAGGGATCAATAATGATGGCTACTCGCTTGTACAAAGGTCTCCAGTTCTTGAATATTACACTTTCAAGTACCTAAAGGTAACTTTTAGTTTATCTATGTAAAACAGTTAAATGCTAATAAGATCAAGAGGCTTTTTATGAACACTGTTATAATGAAATTGTGTATTGAATAACAATTTTAAAAAATGTGTATTTTTATTTTTACTCTGTTTAAATTTGGAATGTAGTGGATGAAGATAGTTACCTAACAAACAGATTATTAGTAGTGAGGATAAAATTTGGAGGAAAAAGTATAAATACAGCAGGATGAGTTTTGGGAAGCACTGGGATGTCACCACATTTTGAGACAGCTGAGCTGCTGCTTGTAGCTGCAGCAAAGCTGTGGAAAAGTTTACAATGAAGAGCCAACATAATTATGGAAAAGAGGAGTTCTCATGTGCTGAGTCTTTTATTTGGTATGTCTTTCCTCTACATATACTCAAGAGACACATTCCTTAAAAAGGAATTCTGCACCCCACACCCCATCCCATAATTTCTTATTGTTTTGTGCAAATGAAGTCAGAACAGAAGTGTATTTTACTTTGCTTAGAGCAATGTAATTGGTAGGATATATGATCCAAATAAATTGGCTCAAATTTTCACCTAATATACCCACTGGTTGCCCTTACGAACTGTAGTTATTGTTCTTGCATTGTAGTTATCTTTGAAGAGGCAGGGTTGCCTTTGGCAGTAGCGGAAAAATCAGAAGAAAATTTAAATGATTAATTAATGTAATCTAGTGTCTGTTTTACCAAAGGCTTTCAGGGACTTATTTAGCTCGATTAATGAGAGAAATTCCAACAGCAGGTTTTTAGAATAGGTTTCTGAAGAGTGTAAATGACATAGCTGCTGGAGGGAAAATGATCTTACACCTCTTTATATTAAGCCACACGCTGAATTAGTACTAAGGAAGAATATTATTTTAGAGCTTTCATTTGCTATTTAGTTATTATTTAGTGTTTGTAAAAATCAGTCTAGCACACATTTTCTTTGAAGTCATGAAGGACAGGGAACATAAGTCACAAATACAGCTATCAGCTATAAGTGTACGTGTTCCCAGAAATGACTTGGCAAAATCATGGAAGAAAAGTCCATTGAGGGAAAGGGAATACAGATACCACCTTTGGGCCAGGGATTTCTTGAATCCCTGGAAAATATTAAAGGAAATTGTTGATATGTGTGTCAATATGTTCCCCTGTTTCTGCTCTTCTCTCTGCATCTCTTGCTGGTAGCTGTTGGAGGGAGAGCAACTCACTGACCTATTTAGTAAAAATGGCAAGATACTTACAATTTTTGAAATATTTTATTTTTACCCATATAAAATTCTTATTATCATGCTTAAATTTGGAAACAAACACTCATAAACTAAAATATTATTTCATTCTACTGTAGAAAGTGTCGGGTTAAGATGGGATTTGGGTATTTTATTTAGTCCAATTCCTTGCTCTGATCATGGCTAACTTTAAAGTTAGGACCTTGTTCATTTGAGCACTAAAGATCATAGAATCACAGAATATCCCCAGTTGGAAGAGACCCACAAGAGTCATCGAGTCCAGCTCTGGGCCCCACACAGCACCACCCCAAAACCAGACCCTATGTCTGAGAGCGTTGTCCAAACACTTCTTGAACTCTGGCAGTTTGGTGCTGTGACCACTGCCCTGGGAAGCCTGTCCCAGTACCCAGCCTTCTCTGGGTGCAGAACCTTTCCCTAACACCAGCCTGACCCTCCCCTGTCCCAGCTCCATGCCGTTCCCTCGGGTCCTGTCACTGTCCCCAGAGAGGAGAGCTCAGCGCCTGCCCCTCCGCTCCTCTAGTGAGGGAGCTGCAGGCCGCCATGAGGCCTCCCCTCGGCCTGCTCTGCTCTGGGCTGAACAAACCAAGGCACCTCAGCCGCTCCTCACACACCTTCCCCTCCAGACCCTTGACCACCTTCAGAGCCCTCCTTTGGACACTCTCTAGTAGTTTTAAGTCCTTCTGATATTGTACTGCCCAAAGCAACTTGCAGTGCTCGAGGTGAGGCAGCAGCAGGGAGATCTTTGAAGATGTAGACTGTTTTGAGGCAGCAGCCACTTTTAAAATGTAAAATACAAAGTGAAGGTTTCATTGTGTTATAGAATCATAGAGTAATTTAATTTAGAATAATCTCTGGAGGTCTGTGGTCCAATTTCCTACTCTGAGCATGGCCATCTTATGTTGGTGAGGTTGTTCACCTGTCAAAACACAGGCTGCTCAGTCATCAAAATAGTTTTATTGGTTGAAAGATAAAAATAGCTTGTGCTTATTTTTCAGAGCTCTCTCCATTATAAGAATTAACGTCCTTAATAGCAAGAAATTCAATGAGAAGATGAAAATACCAAAGGAATAACATTTTGTGACTGTACTAAAAAATGTGTATGTACATGTGACTGTAAGGACTAAAGCTAAGATTGTATTAATTTAGAAGACTTGGCAATTATTCTTCCACTTTCAAGAACAAGGGCAACAATATTGTACTCATCAAAGGTTCAGCTGACAATCAGGAGGCCAATCTGACAGTGACAGCATACAGAATTTGTGGCAAAATGATAAAGGAGTAAGAGAGACAGAAAAGGGAGGGATAAAAATGAAGATCCAGGTGCTCTGAGTCTGGGAAGTGAAGGGTGGAGGATGACTTGCACAAGACAACTAAAGGAAGGGATGAAAGTGCAGCTTTCACTGTGAAAAGAGGGCTTGAGAGACGTAGTTTTGCTAATTTTAAGGTCATGAGGCACAGAGGAAACCACCCAAAAGAAGACAACCATCAAACTGCCTCCTCGTATCTGTTGACCACAAAATAAGCAGACCTGTTCACAGGGGAGGCAGTCAGCCCTCTGTGGGTCTCCACGTTACCAGTGTCCCCAGTTTCTCAGACCTCGTGCTAGAAAGAGTACACACTAACAATTTGTACAGTCATTATCAGCAGCAAGGTTTTATTTTATATCTTATGTTAGTACATAGCTTTGCCAAATTAGAGTATGTGATACGCATACACTTTTAATATCAAAAGATTTCAATAAATGTGAAAAGAATCTTGTACTTCTAAAGCTTGCATAAAATTCTGCATTTGAATACAAAGCAACTGCTTCCATGAACCATAAAACAGCCCCAATGCACCAAGGAGCTTCATTATTCAGCCCAGGAACACTCATGTACAGCTCACAATAGCGAGCACAAATGGTATCCCCCTACGGCTTTTGTTTTAGTGAAGCTTCTGGCAGTAAGAGGTCTTTTTCTTCGTTAACTGTACATACATCTTGATTTATACTTGCTGGCAAGCTAGATCACCTTATTCCTTATATTGTGAAATATGCATGGTACCTCAATTACATACATGATGTTGAATATGTGACAGCTTAAACAGCCTTTAAGTAGCACTATCATATCCATAAGTGGCAAAAGGTTCCTTCATCACCTTTCTGTAGTTTTTATTTAAAATGTCTGTTGTCCTCTTGATATGTATCAGGATAATATCTACCAGGACTGCAAACGCTGCTCCATGTTACCTAAACGTTTTCACTGTTGTGTATCTGCCAGTGATAACTCTATTATTGCTGGGGTATTATAGCTGTGAAATGTTTGACACTAATGCTTATGCTCAGTCTTTCGACAGAGAAGCTTATGGTTCATCTGTGAGAGAAATGTGTAGGTTGTGTCCTAAAGCTGGTGGAGTGAAACCACAGCAGTGCTCCAGTGTGCTGATACTGAAATGAGCCTTGAGACTTTTTCTTCTGACAGAGCTACTTTTAGGAGCAGTACGGCTGCAACAATACTGTGTTATGTCGACATTTACAAGGTAGTTGTGTGGCAGTTGGTTATACTACCACACACTGGCTTTCACATAATTTGCCTGGGCTAGAATGCAGCGAAGACCACGTCCAATTTCCACGAACAACGAGCATCTGGAAAATGTTCCTGAGAGGGAACTCTGCTAGATTGGTCGCTTGTTGCTGCTTAAAGCGAGGATGAAGCATTAAAATCCTCGAACTGTAAAATGGGAATGGTAAGCTGGTGGCATTTGAGCTTGTTAAGGGTCTCCAGCCTCTGACCACCTAGAACCCTCGATGAAAAGGGCAATGCACTCTGGTTGTGGTATTAGCAGCTGAGCTGAATACCTTCTATCCCCTCTTTGTGGCAGCCCTGCCTTTCAGAAATAGATACCACAAGTGCTGCAGCCAGGTACTGCATCACCACTGGAACTGGTCACCTCTGAAGTTCTTTGGAGTGAGATGCAACGAATGACTGAAATGTCAGTCCTTGTTGACTGTAGGTATTTCTAGAGGGTGAGTTAGTGCTTCGACATGCCACATATGCCCATTAGCTTCCTCCTGGGGTTGAGAAAAAAAAACAAACAACTTAGAATTACTCAAATTGTTTTGGGCATGTGTTTTGCTCTGAGTGGCATGCACATTGAACTCATGTTATGGTGTTTCTTTAATTTCACCTGTAAAGCTGAGACTCTTCTGAGCCTGATTTTGCCACACATCCATGCTGGTTCTTACTGCAAGAAGAAAGCGGGAAGAAATTTAAAGACAACCGTATCCCTGCTTTTAGTCTTAATTGCTTTCAGTTGGATCAAAGACTGTCTACTAAAAGAAAGAGAAACTTCTATACTGAATTAAAAAAAAAATCTTCACAGACATATTATCAAACCCCAAAGAAAAATCAGGTCTCTTATTTTTACTTTCTTCTATTTTCCCAATACCGTAATACTGTAGCTACACCCTTCATTTTAAAATAGCTGTATATAAATGTATAGCTCGCGGTTTTTCTGTGCATTTGTATTGAAGGAGCAGAAGTCCAGGATTTTTTATTGTTATTAAAAATGAAAGTTTAAACATTAGTCTACTCTGCAAATAAAGAATCTTGCAAAGCATGTGATGTTGGTTGCAAAAATGTGTCAGTACAGTACCATATTCAGAAGAACATTTTGTGTGTTTCTCTTTTATGATATATAACACTGAGTTCTTTAGCTCTTTTTTTTTTTTTTTTTTTTTTTTTTTTTTTTCCCAAAGCTTTCGTTGGATCCTTCTTGCTGGGATTATTTAGCAACTTGGTCTGTCATGTTCTTGTAGATGCCGAATGACACTTCACTGCTGCCTGTTTGAAAATTGTCTTGCATCTCATTTTCATGATCCTATAATCTTGTTGGATCAATGTCTGATTCTGCAATAGTTGAACACATGGATCATCTGACTCAGTCCGCCTCTAATGGGCAGAAGCAGATGCTTTATTTGATCAAGGGTGATACAAACCTTTCACCCATTTTTATTATGTCTTTTTATTATATTTTTGTATGGTAAATATGCTGCACCCGTTTTGATATACCGCTGAGCTGTGTATCACACATCATTTAAGCAGTTACCAAGCCTTGAAGACATTGAGTTATTGTGTTAGAATTTGCCTGAGTTAAAAGATTTTTGCTTTACTCTGTTTTTAAGGTACAAGTTGTTTTTACCGTTCTTTCTTAAAATACAGATAAATTTAATATTATGTCATTCATCATTATTATTGACACTCTGTGATTGCAGTCTCCTAGCAACAGAAAAGAAGACAATTTGAAAAGATAGCTAAGAATAGAGAAATCTACTTCTTTCTACTTTCTTATTAATTTCAAACTTTCAGTAATTGGGAGAACTGCAGCTAAATTTGAAAAAAAAAAAAAAAAAAAAAAAAAAGTGTTCACTCCTGGTTAATTTCTGTATTTTCTCAATATTGTGGAGTGGAGGAATGGCCAAAGTGTTTGTGATATGATCCATGCAGTCCAACTATGAAAGAGGAAATGGTGAATTTTTCTAGGAAGGCTGAGCTTAAACACAGTTTTTATCCACATAGTACCGGGTCATCATCCATGCTATTGAGTCAGCTTAGATTTGTATAAGTCAACACAGACTCCAAGATCCACTGCTACCTCTGTGCCGGGGAATATCCCTCTTTAGTGGTCAGTGATGGATGTAGGTCAGCTCATCCATCGCAGCGATTCCCCTTTGTGGGTGGCTTAACTTTGATCAGCATTCGACACAATTTCAGTGTGGAGTGGCAAGAAGTTGCCATCCCCAAAGCTACGTGAGACGTCAGCCTTGCTTCCATCCAGGTGCCCACCCAACCAGAAGTCTTTAATCTATTAGGTGATAAATAACATACTGCTTTTGAGATGCTGACATAGCTCACAGTAGGGTTAGAAGCTGTGTCACTGGTCCACTTGGGTGGAAAATAAAGGATAAATTTGTCCGTGGCACGGCACTTAGCCAGTGCTGTTGCCCGTCGGTCTGTAAAGATTCAAGGCCATTTGCTGTAAACCATGGATTCTGGATATGTAGCTACCAGTGCATTGTTCACACTATTGTGATGCCACAATTCTTTGTATATAAAACACGAAAATTATTTTTAAAATGAAACCTATGCACAGCTATGGAGTTGTTTTTCCCCAAACCAGTGTATGATTACATATCCCCTTCTCCAACATCATTTTCTACCTATTTGAAGAGAGCTTCTATGTGTTCTTTTATCCCTATGAATTATAGCGTCCTTGTGCTCCTGGTTTCTAACCCACTGTTTGTTGATATGGGTCTTGGCGTTTACTCATTTCGTTCCCACTATTTCATTTCTTTGCTAGTATTTTAGGTTTGACGTAAGCAGTGTCATTTGTTTTCACTCAGTCTTGCCGGTACGTGATCCCTCCATCATGGACGCTTGTAAGCATTAATATTAAAACTAAATTAAACCTGAATTTACAAGCAAATACTATTTTAAAGTACGTAGAAGAAGCAGACAAATAGCCATAACCTTTACATTTGATGTCTGTAGTTACTTCAAGCTTTTGGTAAATGAGGGTAGTTAAAACGTTACTGTCTGTAAACTGGGATGGTAGCATCACGGCCTTGATCTCTCAGCTTCATGTCATGTCATGCTTGGTTTGAGTAGCCTTTTGGTCTTGTTTTGCATATTTTTAAAAATAATGACACATAGCCTACTTCTTGGTGCAGAGAGTGAAGTTTTTAATTCATGAAATGTGACTTTGTCCTTATTTACACTTTATACGCTGATTTTCTCTGTACCAGTGTAAATTCTGTTTTTTAAAGATGTTTTTGGTGAAGGTACCAAAGTTATAATGTTAAAACTGGGACAAGATGTATGAGAATCTGTTCTGTCTGCTTGTCTGTTCAGTTAAAAAATCTTTCTGCACTTTATAAGATCCTTTCCTGAACCATGAGAGACATTTCAAAGAACTTTCCCCTTCTCACAGGGGTATTTGCGTAATCATCTTTGCTGGAACAAGTTCCTTTGGCATGCTAATGAATTCTCAACTCCAGGAGGTTCTTTCTACAAAGTTGCTCTACATCAGATTTGAAGCTGTTAAAAGCACACAAGAAAATTTAACCCACAAAACATGTGCCATAATAGTTTATGCTGCTTCATGGAAATGTGACACGAAGGACGTGAAGGGATGATCGACTAAGATAACTGTCTGTGTAGGGTGAGGCAGGACGTGCTACGCTGTAACTTTGCTCTGCAGGATATATGCAAGGCCCTGGGATGATGCTATCAGAGGTCTACATTAATTACTCATTAATTATCCAAGGAAACAAGGAATTTGTGAGGAAAAAGAAAAAAGGATATTGGGTATCCGTGATTTTAATTTTTTAAATTTTAAATTCTAAGCATTTCTGTAAGCTCTTCTCTTCGGTTGCCCTTCGTGAGCTTTCCCAGTTCTTCTTTTTACTGGGTCAGGGTGGGGTATCTTCATTCCCTGGTCACAATGCAGATGCAGAGTGGCTTGAAGACATACGCTATGGAAATTTGTACAGTGACAAACAAGTGTGGTGAAGTCCACGGCTTGTCAGCAGCCAAACCTTTTGCTGCTGTGAGTAGATTACTTCCAGTAATATCTTATTTTTCAGCAAGCCCTTTGCCATGGGCATTAATGGAACGCTGCAGTATTCAACAACATGGTTAAGAGCAGTAAACACGGTGAAGGTGTTGCCTTCTGGATTTTGAAAGGCATGTGAAACACCACCTACCATCTTGATTTTTATGGAAGTAAAATGCCAATACCTTAAAGCTCTGAACATCTGGCCCATATATATAAATATATATTTTAGATCATCAAAAGCTTAGTTTCAGAAAGAATTAACGATGAAGAAAAAAAGGCAATAGTGCTACTCCATCATGAGAAATAGTACCTGAAACCACTCTACAGCACTGGTAAGACTGTGTCAAGAATGATACCTCTGTTAACGATTACAAGAAGGATTTGGAAATAGTGAAGAAACCTAAAGGTCAGCTGTAGGAATTATTTTGAAGCTGAAAAACAACCTTATGATGTGGGTCTTAAAAATCTCAAGTTATAATTCTTTGTGAAGAGAAGACCGATTGTCAGTCCTCTTTGTTGTAGGTGCTTGTATATGGAGAATATTCCTGCTAATGGGTGGCATTTTAGTTTTGCAGAGAAAAGCCTAAGACAGAAACACTGAGGGTAATGATAGATAAATTCCTCTCTTAAACCAGGGTTGGTTTGCTAGCTGCAAAGGTCACTGAAGTTTGGAGCAACTTCCCTAGGGACTGTTATAAGATGTGGAGTCTCTAAAATGAGTTTAGGTTTATTTTTGAAAAGATTAAAGCCAGTTTGGGGAGAAGTTATTTGGCCTGTATGTGCAGAATCTCATCGTTCTCTTGTGAAACCCTTTGCGTGATAGCTTTTGAGTACAGAGAATTGCCTGTATTACCCTCAGTGTGTTAACAGCATCTATAGGACTGCATTAAAACAATTCTTAACTATTTTTAAGGGCTGTTGTGGGTCATTTGTGCACATTAGGACTTGCTCTTCTTCAGTACACAGTTAGCTGTTTTTTTTTCTATTGTGCTTTTCTGGAGGGAGATTGCACCTTGAGATGGGGTGTCCGAACGGCAGAACGACGTCTGCAGAACCCCAGGTGGGTGCCTCTGGGGAACTGAACAGAGTGAGGATGTTTGAGGGCACAGGGGCTGCTGAGATAGCACTGAGCATATTATAGGGCTGGAGGAGGCAGCCACGTTGTCTCCTCGGCTCAACCTGCAGGAGAAATCAGTGCAAACCAATAATTTTTAGATTGAGACGGTGTTGAGGGTCTGATGTCTACACTGCAGATATTTCACAGCTTTTTACGACAATTCGGTTTTATCCAAAAGGAATTGGTTTCATGGACTGTGAGACAATTCCTCTTATGAAAGAGAGAAACGAAGTGGGGATTATCACACGATTTGCCTAAAAAATTTATTCCTCTGAGTTAAAATGCTTGCACCATTTATTGCAGCCATAGGAGTGACACTGATTGAACTGTCGCCAGCACTTCCTGCTTTGGACAGAACTGGTTGTTTTCTCTGAGAGAAAGTTCAGGAATAAGCTAGTAAAATGAAGTTTTGACAGGTAGGAGAACAAATCTGGGGGCAAACCGGAGAGCTGTATTATACTGGCAGTTTAAACATTCCAATAACGCCGTACTGTGGGGTGAGTGATGCTCTGTTCACTTCAGTGATCTGTCAGGTGTGCTTTGAATGACAGAAGATCTTTGGCAATGCACCGACAGTAAATTTGACCCTTTTCAAAGCCTTTCTGCCTAAATCTCAGCTCAACTCTCAATACAGTGAACACGGGGAAAAAAATTACCCATGCTAAAGAGCAATACTGATCCCAGAATGATGTCACAGTTCATGCCCTAATGTGGCCAAGAATAAGGCTACCTGAAAATCAGAAAAGCATTTCTATTAATTAGAGACATCCGTTTCTGGACCGGCCTCCCATGGCAGTAATAAGGCAAAACACTGGAATGGGTGTAAAGGAAATGATCAGAGTATTGCCGAGAGCATGGGGCTGGACGCAGTGACCCTTCCAGTCTTACGTTCGTAACAGCGTAACAGTTAAACTGTAAAATGGTTTCCAAAGTGAATTGTATTTATCTCAATATATATATATATATATTTTGAAAAGAATTTGACTATCTCACCCGTACAAATTGTACAACTTGGGGGCTGAAGATAAAATTTGAAGTCACTGAGAAAGATGATCCCATTCACACCGAGCCTGAGACGTGCTGTTCCGTCCTGAACTCTCAGAAAAGTTCCTTGGTGAATAAAAGGTTTTTCATTAAATTCACAGTATTGTATCCTCTTTTATTACATTTGGTGAGGATTAATGGTACTCAGTCATTTAGTCATAAAAGAACAGGTCCTTATAGGGAACTGTGACAAGAGAGATGTGAAGAACTTTGACAGACAGATCTGATATAATGATGCAGTAGGTAACATACAATCCACTGCCCTTGTATCTTGATCTTTTATATATGTTCAACTGCAGGAAAAGTAGGGGAAAAAGCTTTTTATTAAAAACAAAAACAAACACAAACAAACAAACAAACAAAAACAGCTACACAGTTTGCTTACAGACAGCATATTGAATTACTGCTGTGTAGGAGTAGAGGAGGTGTGTGACCATCCAGGTCTCGTAGTGGGGATATGGTAAGTGTGTCTCATGGAGTGACAGAGCCTGATGGTGTAAATCCCTTTGCTAAGGTGTCCTCAAAGCTGTTCATTTATCCTGTGGTTCCTTTTGCTGGGTGAAGACTGAGAGGACTTTGGAGAAGGCATTAAATATCCAGAGCATTGTGGACATGTGATTCTCTCTACTTCTTCACCTTCATCTGGCCTCAAGTTGTGCCAGGGGAGGTTCAGGCTGGAAATGAGGAGACATTTCTGCTCAGAAAGAGCAGTCAGGCCTTGGGACGGGTTGCCCAGGGAGGTGGTGGCATCACCGTCCCTGGGGGTGTTCAAGGAGATGTTGGACGTGGTGCTTGGGGACATGGTTTAATGGGTGACATTGGTGGTAGGGGGTGGTTGGACCAGGTGATCTTGGAGGGCTCTTCCAGCCTTAATGATTCTGTGATTCTATGAAAGGGAAGCAGAAGCAGTCGTAGTGGAGGCAGGTCAGGGTTTTGTCAGCAGTCATGGTTAACTTTATGTCGACTTGTGTGAAATCGCACCATGCTTTCCACGTTAACTACATACAACTCTGACATAACCGGCATGTGGAGGTGTTCTCCTTTCTTCGCATCGATCTGCAAAATGCACGTTTTCCCCTAATTCTCATACCCTGTTAAAAAAAAAACCTGTAAAAAAGTCTGTGAAGGTGGAAGTAAAAATAGGTTGATGCCTAGCCAATTCAACATTGTTCTTCCAAGTAAATATTTTCCGCTCAAATACTGTCTGCATTTGTTCTAGCTTAGCACCGCTTCTACATATTAATTTTATTGTAGCTGGAAGTGTCACCCTGAATCCAAATAACTGCCACGTTTTCAAGACACCGAGCTTGTACTTGCTTGTAACTTTAATCTCTCGGAAATTACTGAAAGAGCAGTCTTAACTTGGTAGTCTTTGTTTCCTTTGTTTAACAGTGCGTTCAATTCTTCTTAAAAAACTTTTTCGACACGATATTATCATTAAAATAACTGCATTAAACTCAACACCATGAATAATTCATCATGCAATTTCGAAAAAAAAAATGTATGCAAAACTACAATAATTAGTTTTATGTGATAGGAAAAGCATTATTTTCTTATTTAGACAGGAAGTGAACGTTTATTTAGATACACTATTCATGGTATACTAAATTATGGCACAAACTAGTGTTTGTAATTTAAAAAAATGACAAGTTAATTTGAAAACCAGCCCTAAGATGTGAACTTGTACATTGCCACCTACCTGATAAAATTGATTACTTTGTATATTTATGCATTTGCTGTAAAGTGGGTGGTTTTAAAATGTGATTGCACATTTAAAATTAGTCTTAAAGCCATGGCATTGCCTTTTATGAATTTGTTTGCATCTTATTCGTAATATTTTGAGTAGTAAAATCTGAAATTTTTTCAGGACACAATGACAATTCTCATCAATTGCTTCCAGGTTTGTGCACAACTTTAAGGAAGTTATGGGATGGTTGGAGGGACTTTAGGCGTGTGCCTTAAAATACTACTTTCCTGATTGCAAGCTGCCTAAATGCTGTTGTACGAATACTAACCTACATCTCCCCAGGGCAGACTGTCCGGCAGTCTTGAACCAATTTGTCTTTTCTCTTACTGACACTGAAAAATCTGCTCCCTCTCCCAAACATGAAGCAAGGGACTTTGCTGATTAAGTGCCCCAAGCTTATGTCCTGCCCCAGACCCTGCATTTTGCAGAACCCCAAATTTCTAGTTATTTGCTGAATCGGATTGAATAGCTTTTTTTTTTTTCGAGTTTTTTAATCACGGTAAACAACAAATATGAAAACAAAGATATTTAATTTGCAAGGCTTCAAGGCTTGTATAGGAAGAAGGGCACTGGTATTTTCATAGTTCCTGTTGGGCTCAGTCTTTGGGCTAGTGGATGTTGTGTTTTACAAGAAGGTAGTAAGATGAAATATGATGTTGCTTGGAATTCAGGTATTGGGTATCTGCTGTGTGGTCCAGTTACTTGTTCGTGGAGCCCAGCTTTACATCCTGTACCTGGGAAGGTTTAGGTAAGCTACTTTGACCTTCTTGGCACTCTGGGGGACCAAACATTTTAATAAAACTGCTTGAATGATAAATACAATAAAATAAAATGTATTTATTTATAATAAACACAGTAAATTTAATAAAGCTGCTGGGGTTCTTTTCAGCATCGGTGCTAACTAAGTGTTGCAAATTTTGATTTGGCCTGAATGAAAGTGGCTGTTGGGAGCTGTGAGGCCAGGAAGGAGAGGAGGTGAGGCAGGAACCTGCAGCTTTGGCAGCACAATTGCTTGGGTGCAAACAGCTGTAGTTGTAAGGAGTGTATATAGTCTATTTGGTAGAGCCAGGCGGCAGGAGAAAATGAAATACTTTATAAAATGATGTATGAAAACAAGAGATGAGGTCCTGCCAGAAAAACAATAATGACATAATTATGTGTGTATCATGATGCATAGACAAAAGCAGGATAACTGTAACGGATATGGGCAGTCGTAATTCTGGCACTTCCACACTTCAGAGCACCTGGTTTTGTGACTGTAGCATGACTTGAGTGAAATATTTGAACAGAATAATGCTGGAGAAGGGGCTTTTTCGCATGCAGTCAATGGCTCGGAGCAGCCACGAAGAGTTTTTATTCACATCTTATATAGATTTAAATGGCAAGCATGCCTCGATCTCACAGCACGCTGGCAACATCGTGCTCAATGTTTTTAATGTGAGCAGTGGCAAGAGAATCGGGCCTTGTCTTTCCATGTTAAAATACTGCCGCGTGGCTTTTATGTACCTTGAAACCTTTCAACAGCCTTCCATCAAGTGAAGCGGTCAGCACAGCTCTGCATTCACGGGAATTTTTCCCCTTTCCTCCCGAATTTGAATTCCTTTCTTTTGGTAGCTGTAGAAGTCTTCTGGCTGCGTTTTAATGATGCTGGTAACATCTCGAGCAGCACCTGGACGTTTGGCATGGCAAGCAGGGCGGAGGTCTGCTAGACGAAGGTTAGTACCGCGAACATTGAGCACATCAGTGGTCAGCATTGAGCGTTGAGCACATCAGTGCTATCTAAATTGTTCCAGCGTATTCATCGGCCGTGTGGTTGTTCGGTTGTCTGGAATCATCTGCGTGATGATTCCGGAACCGCCTCGTTAGAGACTGGTTCTTGGCTCAAAGACCCAGAGAAGATTTTGTTCTGCCACCGAGGAAGATCCACGATTGTTCTTCGTGCCACGCAGTTTTCTCGAACAAGGAGAGGAAGGAAAATGTTAGCAAATATTTTTTTTTTTTTTTTCTCTGTTCCATTAAAGGCATCATCAGAACAGTCTTCGCACCAGTTTTGACACCTTTTGTAACTTCATATTCCGCACAGAACAGTGCATACTCATTTCATCAAAGCTTATATATGCAAACTTTTGTTGTGCTAATGTAAGCTCCCTCAGGGTTCTCTGTGGCACTAGCACAAATTTTAACATTTTGACTTCTGCACTGCTGGATTTTGTGTATGTCACCTAAAAGCAGCAAGGATTTTGTTTCTTTTTTGTTGTTATTGCTAGTTCTTTGTTCCTTCAAAGGCTTTTCAAGATGCTTTTCTCTATTTTTGTGGATGCACTGATTTCTTTCAATGATTTAAAGTCAGAAGAAGATTTTCTCTGTTACTTTTTGAACTGACAGGTTCTTTTTGAGCTTTCAAAGGCACTGCAAGATCCAGGGTTACGTCGTTATCAACACTGTCAGATTCTTTCTGCAGTAACAAAAGAGCCCTCCAAAGACTCTCTACAGCAAGATGAGAATTTATTGTGGATGTGCAGAAACTCTGCTGAAGGTTTCTTCTCGCTGCTCCTGGTGTACCAAGTATCAACATGACAATGGCATTGTTATAAGCAGTACAAAGTAAAAGTCACACTGCCTATGCAAATAAACTGCTATTAACCAGCACAGGTACGATAGCCCTGGGAGCTGACACACAGCAAAAGTTAAAAATCTACAGCAGTACCAAAACCAGTTTTGCTTTTGACTGCGGAATTGCTGCCATATGGCTGTGGCAGCTTGCTCCAGCTTCCGCTGGGTTGCACGTGAGCCTTTTGTGACAGCCGGGTGTCGGCGGGCGATGCGTTCCCAAAAGCTGGGGTCACGTGGAAGTGATCCTGCATTGGGCTCAGGATGCCTAGAGCGGGGGGGAAAGGAATCACTGCCTCATCAAGGCAGCTAATATCAAAAAGAGCAAAAAAATAAGGGATTTGCAATGCAGTTTAAAAGATTCCCCCTGTTAAAAGGGAAAAAAAAAAAACAACACAATATTAAAAAAAAAAAAAAAAATCAAAACAACAAAAAAAAAAAACACAGAGAAAGCACTAGGTTTCTGCTATGATAGCTGAGCACACCATCCTAAATGATATTGCAGCTATCATTTAATATCTGATACCTGCAATATCATTTATGAGATGTGAGAGCAAAAACATATGAACGTGGATATCTGATGTAATAAAAAAGAAATTTTCAGCTAAGCAGAAGCTTTGGAAGATGGCATGCTCAGAGTGACATCAGTGGTTTTAGCTTGTAAAGGTCCGTGTCCCTTTGGCAGAACATGATACAGAATCCTGTCTTCAGTATGACTTATGGAGTAGAACATTCGGAGTGTAAATTCCGCGACCAGGGATCTGATTTGACTCTTCACTTTATCAGTTGTGAATTTCTGACAGCTCTCAACCTTATCGCGGAGGTTAAGTAAACCGACAAGATATAGTGTCATATTACAAGATTTAATATCAGTAGAATGAAGATCGTCTTGGTCCTTCTGCTAAAAAATGCTGATATTTGCAGTTTAGTTTTCTTGAAGAAATATATATTCTTTTCTCTGGGACATTGAACATCTAAATCTGACCCGGTGTAATTATAGAGAAATAACTATTTCACAGAGAAATGTGAGGTGCCTTAATTTTTTGTTTCACTGGCATGTTCTGTTTACTGTGTGTAAATAATAACTGAGAGCAAAAAAATGCATTTTAAATTTGTGAATACCCTAATTGTTCCGTATAGGAGGTAAATATTCACTCTCCTATATTTACAAAACTGTATATATGTTGTTTATATTCCATTTTCCTTTGGAAAGAAAAATATTCATTCCTTTCATAATATTTAACAGTTTTCTCGTAGGCTGTGCTGTGCATATAAATGTTTAATTTTCTGGAAAGTGTTTTAAAATTAAATCTCACTTCAACAAAGTCAAGGCAAATTTTCATTTTAATTCTAATGTGAACAGGATTGGGCCAGTTTATTTTAGATTCCTTTTAATAAGGTGATTGACATTTTGAATGAGTTGGAGGTTTAAAAAGATGAGTTTGAGGACTGAAATTGAGTTAATTGCAATAGGTAAATAGATGAACAAATGATTTACTAATTTTATGAATTTCACAAAAACGACACCTGTAAAGTCACGATGGGGGCCTCTTACCATACGTATTTTAAGCGCTGTCCCAGACAAGAGGAGCAATGAATATGCACCGACGTTATTTTTATAAATATAGCTAGATAACTTGGCAGTACATTCAAGGTAATGATGTAGGAAAAATATTTGTGATATAGATTGCTATCACTTCATTGCTTTCTGCATTTTTCTGTTCTCACTTTTCAGTTGTAATGTCATCTCCTGAATAACTTTAATTAGATTTATGTTGGAGTAAAGCATTAAAATGCTATTTGCATTTTTTTTTTTTTTCACGGCAGAAATCAATAAGGAACAATCTCCCATTTGCCACTCCGTATCATGGTCTGCAACAACTATACGATTTCCAAACTAAAGGGAAAAATGTTCTTACGTGAGATCCTATAGTCAGGTGGAGTAGAACAAATTACATCAATACTGTGACAAAAGAGGCAGAACTTTAAACTCAGGGGGCGTTCCCAGGTAACTTTCAAATAACTATCAAAATAAAGTACTTTTTATATTTTATATTGCTCACAGGTTATGTTTTTAACCCACAGAGATTATTTTAGTCATTTCTGTGCTCATATTTATCAGAATTACTTGCTGGGATCACACCGTTCACTCAAATGATGGTCTGGGAAGAATGAAGAGAAGATATTTTTCCGCTACACCTTAGGCTGTGAACTCGTGTCTGTGTTGATCGAATTCTTGGTAAAATATTCAAAAAACAAGCCAAAACAAGCCCCCCTAAGCAAATTACCAGAATATTCCTGCTTATTGGCGGCATTTGCTCTGTATTAACAGCAATCCTGCACAGAAGCATTAAGAGCATTTCAGGCTCAGATCATCCGGAATGGGATACAAGAAATATCTCCTTCCAGAGCTTCTGTCTTAACTATTCAGCTAAAATTTTGCACACTTCCTGAACAAAGTAAATTATTTCTAAGTTCTCTTATGGGGATAAAAGGCATTTGGCTGCCATTTGGGTTATTGAGTTGCTGCCAGCTCATAGTTACAGCTCCGTGAAACTGCTTCCTTGGCGACTTCCCCAGCGCTCTTTTCTCCTGAATCCTGAGATTTCTGTCGTCCTGTTCATGATCCCTGTGTAGCGCTCAATGATCTCATGACCAGTGGAAGGGACTTCCTGAGGTCATCAGTCCAACATGCTCGAGCAGGGTGCTCAGTGCTTTTAGTATTCAAGGACTAGACAGGTCCCAACATCTTTCTGAGCCGTGCCCCAGTGTTTGACCATATGTACGGCAAGTTTATCATTCTTTCTTACTTTGATTGGAATTTCCCGTGTTTCATTTTTTGTCTGTTGCCTCTTGTTCTCGTAGGTCACACCTGCGAGAACAGCCTGGATTTGTCTTCTGTAATCCCTCCAATTAGGCAGACAGCAACAAGACAGACTGTTAGCCTTCTCTTCTTTTAGCAAAGCAAAACTAATTCTTTCCACAACCCCTCATATGTCTTTGTTCCCGTCCCGTAGCCACCTCAGTACCCTACACACAGTTCTGTCCATCTGTCCCTCTGTGTACCCTCTGTGCATCACCTGTATGTCAGTAGCACTGTATATAGTTACATGCAGGCATTATAGCAAATAGCTGATTCCCTAAAGCAGTGGATATTATGCAACTTCATTAAGCAGTTCTCTAATAACAACTTCACAAAGTCAAACTGAGTTCACATGGGCAGCGTTGCTGGAAATGCACTTTTTTTTTTTTTTTAAGTCCAAGGGTCATGTTTAAACAAAGCGATTTTCATACATTTTGTAAATGATTAGTATATAAGCTCAAATTCAATTTCTAGGTGCTATTTTCTTCTTTTATAGTGCACATCTTCCTTGGTTACACTATTTGTTCCCATAAGCAATGCATACAAAGAGGGCAGTGGCAGTCATATGGTTCACAAATGCAAAAAAAAAAAAAAATCTTTGCTTTTGGTAACTGAGGTTATGGAAATACCAACAAAATAAACATAAAGCAAATGAAAAGAAAAAAAGTATAAAATGTATAGGAGCACATATATTTTTAAACTTTTAGGATCTGGAATGAGCTTTCAGTTCCTAAATACCATATTGTCTTCTTATTACTTCTTATTCTTCTTTTACCTGGGTTATTAGAAGAAAAAAATGATGATGGAATTCAGAGGATGAGAAGTGAGGATCAGGAGATTGAAAGTAATATCTGCAAGTCTTTAAACATGAAGGCAGCAGAAAGCCAAATGGTTTCCGAACAGGAACATTTCATGGAGTGATTTATCTGATATGGCATTGCCATTTGTTGTATAATTTCAGCCCTGTTGCTATGGGAACCCATTTTACTGTTGCAGTGATTGTTAATCAAGATCTGTAGTTATACCATTTTTACCACAAGGACTTATATCCTTACAGATTAAATCATGGTTCTCATTGACAGTGGTGTACATCAAACATTATTGCCAGAAATAAAATCTGACCAACCTTCCTGTCATTTTTCTCACCATTACCAGAATTAGGGAGCAGAAGCTTAAGTTAACTTTTACAGGAACTCGAGGATTCTGCCTCGGTTACATTTGTCATGCTTGTGCAGTTCCAGGAAGAGGGAGGGGAAAAAAAAAGCTTCTGCCTTACAGTATAATCATTTTATTTTTCGTGTAAGTGGAAATGAATCGAGTGATCTGGAGTTACACTTTCTACATACTCCTTCTTAGAGGATCTCTTAAGGTAGAATTAAAGCTTGTGGCCTTCTTTAGGACTCGTCTCCCTGCATTATCGAGAGATTTGTGTTTATGTAGGGAGGATTCAACACTCAACGTGCAGATACCTGGGCAGCGTCAATATTCTCCATCTCTTCAGCCTTCCCGGCAGAGAGGATGTCGGATGGAATCAGGACAAAGAGGGTGTGCTGTGGAGATTGTATTATCCTTTGATCCGGTTAAAGGAGGACAGTAGGGTCAAAGAGCATGACTTCTCTGGTCCTGATACTGCTCTGGTCCTTGGGAGGTGAATAGAAAAGGGAAGATGAATTCTTCCTCTATGAATTTACTCCAGGATGAAGAGTTTGTCCAGGCACCAACAGCTTAAAGTAACCAAGACAGGATATTTGGCACGGTATTTTAATATATGGTACTAATTTCTACCAAAAATCATTTAAGTTCTGAAAAAAATCCTTTGGTCACTACTGAAAAACGCCACTACTCAAAATTCAGAGAAAACTCTAAAAATCACGTGAGAATGGTGAGCTGCCCCATTCACCTCGATGGGTGTTTTAGGCTGAAATGTAGTGAAATATGTGCCAGTAGTGTTCATTGTTCACCGGTGATCAGCTTAATGGGATCATTAAACAAAAAGCTTGTCTCCGAGCCCAAACTGCTGACCTCTAATGGCAGAGCTCCAGTTCTTCACTGCCCCGGTCAGCTCCTTTAATTGAGCAATGAAAAGTTGTCAACACAAAACCCGTGATCGATTGCTAGATGAAATTACGTGGATCACATCATACAAGGGCAGACTGGGCCAGGGACTATTTCCATGATTCCTCTGTTATTTAAGTGGAGTTTTGGCAGAATTTCTCAGGTGCTAAACCGGAGGGGTGCAGCATCGCTAGCGCCGTGCCCAGATTTATGCTCATCTGACAGCATATCACTCAACGTGGTGCAATCAGGTAGCATTTTGTGTGATATCTCACTAATAACCCAGGTTGTTAGCGTCTCTCCCGATGTGCCAAATCCCCAGCTTCTCTAATATCAAGCCAGCCCCGTAGAGCCAGGAACAGCTCTGTCACAGCTTTGTTTTCACTTCATTGTATTCCGAGTACGCAGAAGCAAAATATTAGCAAGGTGCTAGCCACGTTTTCCCGATCCCTTTCCTGATTTTCTTTCTCCCTTCTTTCTCCTTCTCCACGTTCGGCGCTGCCAATACCCAACCCCCACTATAATTCTGATTGGCTAAATTAATTCTGCAGCATCCTGCTGTGAATAATTATGTTCATCCAGTGTGGAGCTGGATGCCTTTCTCTCCCCCCCCCCTCCCCTCCTTGCCTAAATTATAATGTGACAATTGAAGCTCACAGCTGGCTCATCAGAGGTGGCCAGTTTGGGAATTGGCACATCTGAATGTGCCTCTCCGTTAACTCCCTGCCTTGATTGCTTAAGACAAGACATATGTAAACCCCATGATTATTACCATTTTGTGCGTTTCACAAAGATACTGCTTTAAACTGCAAAGCTGTTGTGTTTGCTGGGGGAGGGGAAATTACAGGAATTTTTCTCTTCCCCTCCCCACAGTTCCTTCCAACAATAAATAGCTGTCAGACTTATGTCAAGAATGAAATTATAGGAGCATATGAGGCCTTGATTACATTGTTTTGGATAGATTGCTATTAGCATACTGAAATGAAGTCTAATTTTTCAGTGCTTTAGCTCAGTCAAGAATCAAGTGACACGGGGGGAAGGGATACCATCTACAAGAAGGGAGTGATGCAATTCTGCTCAGCCCTTCTCTAGCCTGTTTCTGTTATCAGCGGTTAAAAACAAACAGTGAAATAAATAAATATATTCTGCTGAGACGTGTGATTAGCTGGGAGGTAAGGCAGGGCTGGTGTGCTACCGAACAAAATCTTCGGGTCAGATGTCATTCTTTGAGAACTCATTAAAGACATCTCCAAAACAAATCAGAATATATTTAATCCATCTTCATGCAGCATCGAGTTCACTCGATACGCTTGTATTTTATCGTTGAAAATATACTGGTTTTGTATTAGTTGTTTGCATAATGCATAGCACATTGCCAGTTTCGGCTACCGTGCATCCTCTGATGATGCATGCTTATTATCCCATAATGTGCAGGGCAAGTGCCCTTGTTGTGGTTTTGTTGTTTACAGTTTCTGATGATGTGCACACATTGCTTGCTTAGTTTGGAAATCTTTCATTCTGCATTCCGTGAGCGTCCTAACCTTGCAGTGTTTTACTATCTGTGGCTCCTAAGCTGGTACTTTCGTTAGTCACACATTGCTTTAACTGCCTCTGTTTCACTGGGCTGGAAACAAATAAAAGTTGTTTTGACTGCTTCTTGAAACAATCAGCCTGGAGTTTGGAAAGGGTCAAGATTCATTTGGGTTTAGCGGGACAGCTGAGAGCTGCAAGGAGTGAATGGGAGCCTGATGAGGCATAAAACTTCCCTCTGCCTGGGCTTGGTTGGCAGTGTTGGCTCTGAGCAGCAAGGTGCTGGGTGAGAGGCACGAGAAAGGCTTTGTATCAGAGCATCACAAACTTTCTGGGTGACCCAGACCCTATAGAAAATTGGTAATGAAAAGGTAGAGGTTTTATCTTCCTAATTTGAGATGCTGGGTACGTTATTATAACTTAAATTCGTATGACTGCATCAGCCGCAGAGGGACAGGGTAATTACAGCTAATTCGATCTGAAACATCCCTAAAATGAAACAAAATACTTTGCTTATTCATTAAAAAGTCAGCTATGGGATCTGATGTTTTGGAGACCTCTTTATACTCAATGACAAGACTTTCTTTTTTGGAAAGCACTCATACATTTCCCCGTTGGTAAAGCTTGGTGCTCTGGGTCCAGTGGCTCCTGCGGCTCAGGCTCCTGCAAATGCTGGGAGTTTCCAAGAGCTTTGAAGGCTCTTCGGCAATTTCAGAGGAGAAAAATCCATGATGAGCTGTTAACAATAAATATTGCTTCTGGCCAACAGAGGCCTTTAGTGCAGGTATCTGGAAATGAGAGAATGTAGGAGGAAATACCACAGTGTGCTTACATTGACACGTTCTTCCCTGGGCAACATCTGAAGCACTGTCAAAGAAAAGGGAGCAAGATGTGGTCAGATCCACTGTGCGTGTTCTTACAATATTGAACATTGACCATATAGCATTTTTGTTAGTATTTACCTAGTGTTTATATCTATTCCGGGTGTTTGGAATTAAACTCTAGAGCTTGGCTTGGACTTACTCAGTAGGTCAGACTTTTCTGAACATTTCTGTACAGAGATGAAAAGACAATTTGAATGACAGCTCTTACCAGAGTAGATGTTATTAATTTCCATGCTTTAAGTGATTTCAGCTGCTTCAGTAGTAGATGCAGAGATGGAGAGAAAAGGGAGAGGAAGGGCGTGTAAGATGTTTAACCAAAGGGCTCTCTGGCTCAAAGCTACCATCCTCCCTTATGCCCAGCACTCTCTGTGAGCGTGGTCTCATCCCTACATTTTCCTAGTGAGGTGGTGAGAGGCTCCATCCACAATCAGCCAACTAACAACCTTCCTAATCTTAGTCCAGATGGGGTATGGGGCTCAGCCACGCTCTCCTGGGCTGATGGAGATGTGAACCTTAACACAAGTCTCCTGAGAGCCTGGACCAAACCACAACCACCTCAGCCCTTGCCTTACTACTTGCCTTCCAAAAAGCCCTCAGGTGGTCAGATACAACCTCATGGCATCCCACTGGACCAGCACTGGGTAGTATTTATTTCATAATTTCTAAGCTGTCTTCACTAAGGGTAGTTCTTGAGGCCAAAGCATTGAACTTAATACGTGAAAATTTACAGTGGTGGGCTTGAGGAACATATAAGATGCGGCTTACGGCTTGGAAATCACACCCCTACTGTGTTTGACATGGGAGCCATGGGAAAAATGAAAATAATACAACATGGTTTGGTTCTGCATTTTGCTTGAGGCTTGCAAAGTGAACGCAGTAGCTTGGAAGTACACCTTTTGTATCCATTGTAGTGAATTTGTGATTTTTTGGTACAACTTCAAAAAGCATGTTGTGTTGTCACTGTGTTGGTTTACTAAGAAATATCTCTCTCACAGTTAAGTGACTACCACTTTTGAAACTGTTGTATGAGAATGTCTCGAAATGACGTAAGGGTAAAACAACTGAAGTTACTGTTACAACGAGCAATATTTATGTTCTGTTGAAGTCGGAGCTAAAAGCGAGATTGCTAGAAAAGGACAAATTCACAGAGAAAAATAATTTGGATTTTAAATGATAAGACAAACTCAGTTAAGAAATAGAGACAAAAATTTATATTAGGTATTTAACAATGTTTTATTATTTTAAATATGGTCGTGTCATTTAGAAAATCCTCATCCAATTAGTATGGAATCTTAAAAATTCCACACAACATTCCTAATTTCTAAAAAAAAAAAATTTAAATATTTTTTAAGGGCTAAGCAACATTTCTTGCTGAACCATGACTTCAGGGATTAATTCCACCGAACTGTTTGAAACTAAAATTCTTCTCAGTAATGGCAATGCAGCCACGTTAACCATGCTGAAGCTGACGGGAGTGGTGGTTTTGATGATGGTAGGTATCGAATGCTGCTCAGTTTGAATAAAGATTTCACAGTCTAAGAAAGAAAAACAGAATTTGTAGTTAGAAACGATGCTAGTTCTCCTGCTTCTGGTTTCTGAATTTTTAATTTCACTTGCAATATGATGTGAATATTTTGTACGAGTACTTCTTATGAAGTCACTGGATTTACAGGTGTAGAAGTTGATCACACTTATAAATCTGTTAGACATTTCAAGTGCTTCACAAAAAAAAGTGAGAGAATGCAAACTCATGTTAATATCTGCATGACTTAATAAAAGAAGCAAATGATGTGCTAACACAGCCAGAGGGAAAATTGTTATGTCACTTATTTCCTGAGAAATGTGAGTTTCAGTCATAATTAACTCAGCATTCATACACTTCTGACAATACTATTGATTAGCTAATCAATGATAACTAAATACACACCTCTAAATTACATAGTTTAAAACACATTACATTATATCAATGGAAACAAACCAATTAAAGTACTTTAAATGCATACAACTAATCAGGAATTTAATACATGCTAATTGTGACCAAAATTTCAATTAATGTGTTGATACATGGCATCATATTCAAGGGCATAAAAAAACCATGAAGTAATCATGTTCATCACGATCAAATCAAATGATCTCTGAAACAAACTATCACGAAGCAATAGCAATTTTCTGTCATTTCTCAACATTTTCTGGCTATGCATGCAGACGTCACCTCTTCCTGTACGTGTATAGTGCCTGGTTTAGTTTGTCCCAGTTCTGGGGAGGTCTCATGCTGATATTGCCAAATCAATCTCTTTTTTAAATGTTGTTTCCATCATCTCCTTTTGCAAGGCATGGTTGAACATTTTAACGCGTGATGAGAGATCAGTGCTGGAGAGGATGAGATGGTGAATTGTGAATGGTAAAGCCACGACAATATGCTTGTATGGACAATCTTTTCTCTCAGTAAAGTAAGATTTTCTTCTGAATTATTATTTGGAGAGCACTAACAAATTGTAATCTTCTCTTTGGAAAACGATTCAGAATTTGTGTCAATGTCCCTGTTGTTGCATTCCCTTTATTTTACTTGTAAACTAAGGGAAATGTCTTTAAACATACAAGGTTAGGTCAGTATTAAGTATGTAGCCCACAAAATTAAATGAAAATTGGACACTTAGAACTTTAAAAATATCTTTCTGAAGTAATTTGTGTAAAAATAACCTGTAACGGCTCAGTATCAACTTGATACATATAGGAATAGGCGGGAAATACATGCGGGAAGAATTGCCAAAGATCCGAAGAGCAGCCAAGAGATAAAATTGCACATCAGGGGTTGGATTCAGTGCCAAGTTAATACACCTAAATTCAGATGTCTCTAAATGCTGCTTGCACGGTGCTGGTGACAGCTTTCCCAGCTCCAGGCTGGACGTGGTGTAGGTAGACTCGAGGACATGGAAATAGGGCTATGCAACTAATTAATTCTTTGGACTCATTAACAAATCTGATTTGAAAAAAAGTTTTTGATGACATAATTTAGAATTCCTGTTGAAAACAAAGGGAACTAGGAAAAAGAAGACGTTTGTTTTACAGTCAAGTAATGTAATGTCAAGTGAAACATTTGGGGCACCTCTGGGAAGACACAAAACAAGAAGGAGCTGGAGTTTACCAAGAGTGTAGGGACTTGGGATCTCTCACCAGATGTGAGAAAAAAAGCTTTCAGCTCCCTCATTTGGCTAACCAGATTTTAATGTATTATTCCCCCCTTCTAAGAAATTCCCTTAATCACCAAATGGTATAGGATTTTTTTTTTTTTTTTTTTTTTCAGGTATTGACCTTGACACTTTGTCCATTTTATATAAGAAATAATTGATCGTAGCAGGGTGGTGAACCCAAGCGTCCCATTTCCAGAGGAGTGCTCTAACTGTCCCCATATCCATCTAAGATATAGTTCTGAGTTACTCTTAATCCACTGCAACTACACGTTGCTGCTAGAAGAGATTATCACTAGATGAGCTAAAATACATTTTTCACTGAGTGTACTCATGAGAATTTGCTGGTAAATGGTTGGGAACACGAAGGCAAGCAGGAAAAAAGCTTGAGATGCTAAAGATGTATGGAAACGTAAAACGACAGCTGAAGTGCACATAAACTGTGAGAGGTGTGTAGAAAATACATGAAGTGCTAGAAGTTTTGTCATAAAATGATATTGTTATTCCCTGTGCTTGAAAGTTGCAGGCGAGTAAGCAACGTGATCCTGTTAAAAATATAAAAAACACATAAAATAAGGTCATCGTTCTGCCCTACTTGCCTGGTTGGAGTACAGTGTTCTATTTTGGACATTACTTTTTTAAAAATAGCACAAATGAACTAGGTTGACTCTTTGTGTAATCAATAAATGCATTGAATTTGGCAGAATGAAGCCTAATAAGAGATTTCAATAAGATTCAAAATGTTCTGCCTCGGTAAATAAACAAATGTATAAATGAACAAATAAAGGTGAAAGCTGAGGGACTGCAATCAGCAAAGAAGGCAACTTTTCCGCTTAATGAATACCAGAGCAGTAGATAAATCTTATTGTATCTTATGTTCATTTCTCACTTGAAACTTAACAGCAGTTTAATCTCCTGTATCAGTTTTCCTTTTTCACAAGACCCGTCGCTGAGCAAGGCACAGCAGAAACTCACAGCTAGGACTGGGAGAACTGCTGTTAATGAAGACGATGTAGAGTAAATGCAGTTGTGCTCTTGTACTTTGAAGATTGGCAAGAAAATTCAGTCCTCTATTGACCTTCGGGCAACTAAGCAAGATTAAAAAATAAGGACCTGACACACTGGAATATCATGTCCAGTCTGAATATTCTTTGAATAACTCCATTCTGTCCTTGCTCCTTCATATTGTGCATGCTCAGATGCTGATTTTTTTTAACAGTGGTATGAGGAAACTGAGAATTGAGCCTATTTTGCTTGCCCTGGAGAAAGGCATTCACAAACAAAACTTCCTGAAAAAATAAAATAAAGTTGGAATCCATTTTCTAACTTGATATTGTTGTAGGACTCTTGCGCCCAGTGCAGTTTTTGCAGGGAAAGAGGGCAACACTTGAGTAGCAGCCCTTGCGTGGAAGGAAGGACAGCATCCAGCCCACCAGCACAGTATCCTTTAACAATAAATACTGCAGTATCAAAATTGATGTGATGATTATTCTGGTATGTACAGTTCCAGGAAAGATTAAATTTGTTGAAAAATAGCTAACAGGGAAAAAGAACTAATTTGAACGGTGGGTATTCACATAACATAAGAAGAGATGGAAGACAGTGGCAAGGTTTTCTCTGAAGAACTGAAAATGTCAGTCCTCCCAGCCAAGTGAGGAGGTTAAATGTGCCTGTTACAAGGTCGCACAGAGTACAGGAAGAAAAGGCAGTCAGTTTTTTTCCCTGTCTATAGAAACAGATCTCTAAACTCTCCTGTGTGAGAGAGACAAGTCTGGAGCTGTTCACTTATGTTTACTGGTTTCCTATGAGCAGCACTGTAGGGTCATACTGATGCTTTCACATAATACCTTTGGTTCACGCTGCAGAGGCTGAAGAACCTAGCAGAATACTTAAAAACACCACCCAGATCCTGAAAACTATGGAAAAAACACTGTTTTTTTTTTTTTTTTTTTTTTTTTAAAGAAATATTCTTGCCCATCTTCCCCAAGAGTGAAAACAAATAGTTTCACTCTTAGGTGGAAAGAGGTGGTCAGGAAAGTTTGTGCAAGAAATCCCCATCTGTTGCAGCAAGTGACAACCCCCGGTAATCCAACAGTTTCCATTTCTTTTAAGCATCTAAAGAGAATTCTGTGATCCATGGCAAATAGGTACAAATAGATTTTAAATGACATCCATGAGAACAGCAACGTTTCCAATAGTAACAGAACCCAGCGAAAAATAAGCTTCCACGTGAACAATTTGAGGAACTGACTCAGAAGGAGCCAGATTGCTGCTCTGCACGTTTTAATGGTCTCAAAACCCAGTGATGTCTGTTTTGTACTACAACATAGATGTCTAAATGAATACAGAGAATACTCCAGATTGTTTGAGGAAGCACTCTGAATGATATATTTCACTGTGGTACTTTTAATTGCTGGTACTTTCAGAGAAGACTTCCAAGTTTTTCATATAGGAAACAGCATCCTTTCATTTAATTTTTTTTTTCTTTTTACATTTACTCATTTCAGACCCAGGTGACATTCTGCGTAAAACTATAAAAAAGGTAGAAGTACATAACTAGGAAATGGATCTCTGAAAACCGTCAGACGATCCATGAGATTTTCTCCTGGGAACAAATAGAGGAAAGCATGAGGAATACTGAACTGCGGGCTGGCAGGGAGGCATCACGAGGTAAAAGTTGTTCAGCTGGGAAAGGAAAACAAAATTGCGGTATTAAAACCAATGAAAGAGAAATAAATGAAAATGATACGCTTCTGTAATTAGAAAAAGTAGATAACGGTAAAAAGATTCAGGATAAATATAACCGGGGAAGGTTTTCAGCAATGGATTTCTAAAGCTAAATTTGAACGTTTGATAGCACTTTCCAAAAACGCTGAGTGTCTAATACCACCTGAGTTGATTCGAATCAATTCTTAAAGTAAATAGAAATTAAGAAACTAAGTACGTGGAGTTAAAATAAAATCTTGTTTGGCTTCAGTTTCTTTTCATCTTGTGAAAATGTAAACTTCTGACAGGTGTGTCATTCTGGCACCGTAAGCAGCATTTCCCTGAAGGTGGTGTTGCTCAGAGCGAGAATGCCATCGCTACAACCCTTCAAAAGTCCTTCATGTTGGGTGCACATCACGCAATGTGTTTTTAAGTTTTGAGGACAGAGATTCTCCGTGGGATTTAAACAGAGGGACAACTCCGTTTTTATTTGGTTTCACTTTGCAAGTTTCTGACTGCTAATTTTGCAAAGACGCAGGGATTGCACAGATATATGAAATCTTCCACAAGGTCAGAGAAATGTGTTAAAAGAAGCAGAAACATGAACCGGCCACGTATACAATACCTGCTTGAGCAGATCCCAAAGTTTCAAGGTCTTTTTTGCTTGGTACGAACAATGCATTCCAATTTTTAAAGGAGCAATACAGCTTGTTTCTTAGAAAATAATGTTAAAGCATGGGTCAAACTATCACATTAATTACCTGGAGGTCATTTTGAGAAAATTACTATCAAATGTATTGAAAAAAGGTTTTATATTCTCGCAGAAATTATGATCTGCTGTTTCTATGGAAACTGCGACAGTAGTTCATAAAAGCTCTTTAATGGAGGTTTACAAAAGCCTAACATCCCAAAGTCTAGCAACATCTACTGAAAAAGCTCACGCTCATGCACACGTAGGGCTAATTCCACCTCTGGTGCAACTTCTGGTTTCAGCCCGAGTTATATCAGGTGTGAATTGAGTCCGTAGCATTTAATAGTTTTCTAAGATCTAGGGATAAATATTGTAAGATAATATTTGAATTCTAATCCTCAAGTCTTTCTCCTCTGTTGGATGCACATGCACTGTCATGCTGTCAACCTGATGAAATGGAGCAAATCTTTGAGGAATAGAACTATTTAAAAAGGAATGTTATTCCAATCTGCAGGACATTCTGGCTTTGGGTTTTATTTTTTATATTTCCATATTCCATTAACTGTGCTTTTCTGGTGGCTTCAGTCTGGAATGAGGCTGAACATTCTGCTCTTTTACACACGCTTAACTTTAAGCACGTGAATAGTAATAGTGGCTTCAATGCATAAAGATAAGAAGATGCTTAAGTGCTTTACTGGCTTAGAGCCAGATTGCTCAGCTCCCAGCAAGAGCGTGCCCAATATCAGTGATTAATAATAATGAAAACCAGAATTTGCATTTTCTTAGATAGTTTATTGATAACTACTCCAAAATGAATATTCCTTTTATCTACCACGTACACACACAGTCTGTTTCTGCACTGAGATATCATTGTAAAAAAAATGTTAGAGGTCTCTTTTTTATTGGGAGGACTAATCAATGTAAAAAGAGGAATGATGTGGTATTTTAGTTCAAAGAGCAATCAGAATTATTGCTGTGATTTTGGGAAGATTCAAAACATTGCTGATTTGCTGACAAACCTGTCATATAAATCTTTAAAGGAACAGTCCCAGGGAAAAAAAAATGTGCGTGTAGTAGTGGTGAAGAAGAGGCCACGACAGAATTTAATGGAAATGATAGAAGCATCCTTATAGCATTTGCCTGCAAGTATTAGTTCTGTATGAATCTTCTGCTTTCTGCTGGGACTGCTTAACAACTCCTGTTTGTTTAGGGTAATGAACGACCTTGTGGAATTGAACCACAGGCTGTGCACTAACTATCGAATCATTAATATTTTTCTGTTCGTGTTTGCTAATGAACATGTAATAAAAGCAATTTGGGATGGACTTAATGAAAAAAAAAAAAGCTTGTCTAGGTAAAAAAAAATGGGGGGTGGGCTAAATGGGTATCGGATGAATAGGGGGAGAAGAGAATGTGTAAAATTTGTGTACAGGATTCGTGTCATTTTAAAAATTAGTGTCATTTTAAAATTTGTGTGCAGGATTAGTGACTGGGAGCCTGTGCTTGGAGATGCTGAATAACAGTCTTGGGTGCCTGGAGTTTGGTCCCTTCCAGCTGTGAACTCAGTTAAAGGAACCTGGGAGACATTACTGGTTTCTGTAGAAGGCGTGCATCAGGGAACACGATTAAAAAACTTATACACATCTAGGAGAATTTCCTGAAATATTATTTGCACCAAAGCTGTCAGTTTACTTACGCGATTGACTGCCAAAATGGGCACACCAGACTCCCTGACTGCTCAGCTCTTGCTGATGGTTAATGCTACTCATGGTTTGGAAGTGCTCTGAGAAACCAAGTGGTGCAGCAAGGCAGTCAAGAGTCAGTAGAACCAGTATCATGCTTCTATTGGTTTTACTTTTAGAATAAAGCCGGGCCACAAGGATAATCAGAGGGCTGGAGCACCTCTCCTGTGAAGAAAGGGTGAGGGAGCTGGGGTTGTTCAGCCTGGAGAAGAGAAGGCTCTGGGGAGATCTCCTTTTGGCCTTTCAATACTTGAAGGGGTCTTCTAAAAAGGATGGAGAAGGACTCTTTACTTGGGTAGATAATGATAGGACAAGGGGGGATGGTCTTAAACTAGAAGAGGATAGATTTAGACTAGACACTAGGAGGAAATTCTTCACTCAGAGGGCGGCAAGGCACTGGCACAGGCTGTCCAGTGAAGCTGTGGATGCCCCATCCCTGGAGGTGTTCAAGGCCAGGCTGGATGGGGCCTTGGCCAACCTGATCTAGTGGGTGGTGTCCCTGTCTGTGTCAGGGGGCTAGAACTGAATGGTCTTTAAGGTCCCTTCCCACCTGAGCCATTATATGATTCTATGATATGATTCTATGATTAAATTGAAGTCCATGACAAAAACACCATTATCTTCAATGAGAACATCATTTGTCATTGACTAAAGTGTTTTTTATTTTTTTTTTCTCCATCTCACTAATTAAAACAAAACAATAGTTAAGGCACAGTAAATATAAATGAGCTCTGTATGTAATAATGATACTAAATATTTTCATTTGTTGTGAGAACCCTTATTATAGATTCAGCTACAGCCTTTTTCCTGCTGAGGGTCCAAGACTATGATAGATGCACAGGAGGACCTTTTAATTTTAATTTTAACAGAATTTTAATTTCTATTGTGTACATTCACTTCAATGAATCTTTGCATGGGTCTGCATCTGCAACTCATCCGTCACAAGGCTCAGACATGGTCAGGTGAAATGGAAAATTATTTTCTGTCTTGTCTACCTCACAACCTAGCTTCCTTGTCAGTGTGTTGTGCTGATGCTCTATTCCTGTAGTACTTAAAACCAGCTCATTTTAATTAAAAAAATAATAATTTGTTCAAAATTAGTAATTCTTAAAATTCTCTAGTCTGTTTTTTTAGGTGTAGTATTTATGTTAGTATTGTTACAATTAACTTGATTAATTGTTTCTGTGGAAAGAATGAAAATACTAGTAATTGTAAATATAGAGTTGACAAAAATAGATCTTTTTTTTTTTTCCACAAAATTCCTAATTAAATATTGGTGGAGAATGTGTGATCTTACTTTGCCTTTCGCTGCCTGATTTCTAAGGAGTGTATATTTGTCTCTTAGGTACTTTCTATCATTAAGAAGAAAAACAATGAGCAATGCAGTTTAAATCTTAGTACCCTGCTTCAAAATTTGGCTGTCCAACACCCATACAGTTTCATTCCTTGCAGCATTGCTGAGAATATTTATTTAATTAAATATCATCTGTTTCCTCATTAATACGTGGTTCTTCTTGGCTATTTTGTTGTTTCCTTTGTGCAGAAATCATCCAATAAATTTGCATCAGCCCTGATGTATTTTCTTCATTAGATGCTTGGGATGATGAGTCCCCAGGCAGGCCTTAATTTGATTTACGGTGTACAAAGAGTTGAACCTTTTTACAAATTAAAAACAAAATGAAACAAACCATAACCTTCACCGAAGCTCTGAGGAGTGCTACCATTTGTTCCTTCCCTTTTGAACAATCATGCAGAGAAACTGCAGTCGTGCCATAGCAGACTATCAGGACAAGTTGCACAAAGATCATTCTAAATCTGTTTGTACTCCATTAGATAGTCCTTACCAAGGCAAAAAAATCACCAGCTTAAGCCAGAAACTGCATCTTCCTTCTGTTAGGAGTTTTATTTGTTTAAAATCTTGCAAGTTAGATTGTTGAGCGGGGTGTTACTGGGATTTAAGGCAAGACAATCCTGTGCAAGAGTGAGCAAGGGCAAGCAAGGTTCAAAGCTACGTGTGCTTGGGACTGCTGAATGAAATACTTGGTAGGGGTGTTAGATTGCTGTGTGCTATGTGAATCTACCACTTCATTGAGATAGACCCACTGGTAATGGATTTTCACGGTTACTTCATTGAAGAAAGCAACAGACTTTGAGGCTTCTGCTTTAAATTCCAGATAGAAAAGTACCGAAGGAAGAGATGTTTCTCTGAGCAAGCCAGGATCTGAAATCAAATTCCAAATTGCAAATCAGGGAGGCTACAGGAACTCTTTAATTAGATATGTATATATTTCAAACGTGGGTAAAACATTGCATTTTTTATCTAAAATATATTTGGTGAGTGTCTGCTACCTGGAATTTATAATATTTGAATAGATACAGACATTGGTCTGGGACAATTTTCTAGCAGTGGAAGTCTGGCAGTGTTATAGGCAATGTGAAACAAATCTACTGTGAGCAATGGGCGAGCTTAATTATAAGTGTATTAACACTGCAGCTAACCTGCTGAGTTTCTAATTGAAAAAATCATGGTCATTGTTTTCATATTTTCCTCGTAATGAATGATTCTGATTTCTCAGAGTGATTTCTAATATTTTGCCACTTGATCCTAGTTTAAAGTGTGGTCAGCAAATATAGACATTAATTTTGCAAAATATTGCTCATGTGGTGCACCTTTTCCTGGTAGATTATACAGCTGAATAAGATCTTCTCGTGTGATTAATTTGCAGGAGAGTGCGATCAGTGTTCAGGAGCACATTTCTGCAGAATAAGTGCTGCCTAAGCATAAATACAGCAGGTTTGCAGGTTTTCATCTTTCCCAAATCTCAGCCTAATTTTTCTTAGGAATATGCTTTGAGATCAGCCCTGTGTAATGCAGGACGCCCTCGTACATAGCAGCACTAATGAGAGCCACGCTGGCCCCCATGAGCCTGGTTGTTCTTCGGTGTCCTTCACCCAGCTGAGATCCTGCATTGACACGCGCCGCGCACAATGGAACAACGCCGGAGTAGTACCTATCGTGACCTTATTTCTCCATCTCTAATTGTTACCTTGAGATTTATAATGATAGAAACGGGGCTGTTTAACACATCGAATATATCTGCTTCACAACGAAGTTCGGTAGGGTTGGAGAAGTGGCTTGGTTCAGTTCCTGTGTCCAAACCTAGGTGCCCAGCTTGCTGATTCCCATTTCTAGGGCATACGTTTCTTGGAAGCCTTTCCCTCTGTGTTCCTTTCAGGGCTTTTGTCTCACACACTACTGAAACATTATCCCCAGCGGGAAGTAGTTAACAGAGGATAATTTACCTGCTTGTGCCAAACTTAGGGGCTGAATCCCAATCTTAGGAAGCTGACCTCAACATATTTACAGTTGCACATCGCTTAGATCCGTGACTGTAGCTACTGTGACTTCTTTACTTAAGTCACGCAATTTCCCTGTATTAAATTTTTTCCTTGTCAAGAACTAGCACTAATTCAAATTATATCTCTTTCCGTTGCTGATTAAGTCATTAACATTTAATACTGATTTGAACATCAAACCCACTAATCAAGCACAAATATTAATGGCTCTATTTTGTAGCTTTTCCTCTGACCTGGGTTGGGAATGATGCAGATCTGCTGTGGCCGTGGAGTCCTCCTGGTGGGATCTCTGATGGAACAGCAGCACGGCTGTAGGGCTCCAGCCTTTCTACTTTTCTTGTCCTGCTCCCCAAGTAACTCCTTGCTGGCTGGTGGTAATGTGGTTTATTTATGACAATGTGAGTCCCATCCGTTCCCAGCACGCTCATTTCCATTGAAATTTGTCCATACTTCTTCCTCCTCGTTCATCCATCCTAACCATCTGCCGGTAGACTTCTCCTTGGAAAGGTGGAGGGAGAGCATTGTGGTAGCAGTAAAAATTGTGCCACAGGGCTTAATAGACAAAAGACTGTGTGAATAAATGAATACAATGTAATGGTCCACTAATTAATCAAACTAGATAATCTTGCAGTCCTTTTTATCTATCAACTTCATGAATCTTTCCTATCTGAACAGGACTTTCATTCATGGTCTTTTTTCTTGAGACTGAATATTATTAAATTGATGCTTTTAGTAGTGTGTCTTTAATTTTCTTCAATAAGCTTGTCCTCTTTCTGGTAGCATTTTGATGCTGGGAATGCAAAATTTGTTTGTGAACAATGAACCATAATAACCACAACATCACTCTCAAGATGTCACTCTTCTTGTACCATTTAATGCAGGATGTTTCAGATACGTTAGGCATTTAAAGTAGGTATACATTTACATACCTGAATATTTCGAAATGTGTCACAAGAGTACAGTAACTTCCTTGCATTTTTTTTTTACTGTATTAATTACACTTCTGTAAATGCAGGTACCAACAGCATGAGCCTCGTGGCTCTCCTGACTGATGCCCCCAGCAGGGTGGGATCTTTGCTGGTGCTTTGGTTTGGCATAGAGCCACTGAGCATCTTGCCCAAATTCTGCATTAACGCTGAAGAGGAACTGTCGGCAGCAAGTAATTGAACTTCACGATTCTGGCCACTTTCTATGCCTTCCATCTGGCAATGCGTCTTTTCGGAGGTTACGTGCCCATGCCCAGCCTCTTGGATGGGATTGCTCTTTCTGAACAGGATGAATATGAGTTTACCAGTTGATCTCCATTTTCTCCTGCGTGAGGAGAGCTTATTCAGCACTCATATGAATGTTCTAGAGGTGATAAGCAAACAATCAACTGACTTTTTTTTTTTTTTTTGAAAACTAAACAGAAGGGAATCCAAAACACTTGGAGGCTTGTGAGAATGCCTTCAATGGCTTTTGAGCCACTCTTTTGGCTGATAGCAAAAGTGATGGCCCTAAAGGAAGCTTCTTACAATCTTCCTGTGCCTGTGGTAATGGTGATGCAGGATTAGTCGAGAGGAGGGAGAGAGATTAAAGGAAGGGGTATTTTTGAGAACAGTTCCCAAACCAAACATTGCCTGTTACGTTCTGTAATTTATCAGCAAGCTGACAGCCTATTTCAGATTTGGAAAGCTCCCAGCATTTTAAAATAAATCAAGTCACCCTTCTCAGCTGAAGTAGTACTTTGCCCCTTATCTTAGCCATACTGTTTGTGGAATAGCATAAGGGGAAGGTGGCATAATGTAGCTCTAAATTAAATGGCTTGGCGTTGGTCCAGTGCCTACTTTTTTTGCTGCTACCATGAACTGTGTCAAGATCTTTTTTCCTCTCAGCTGACTGTAATCAAAATGTCATTCTGTTATTATTGATCCTTTCTTATTAGTGTCTGAAAGTGCTGTGTTTGAAAGTGCTGTTTCCTTGCACAAAATTTGCAGTCAATATACAAAAGTTTCCTGGTCCTCAGTTCTCCGAGTGTCTTGTGTTACACTTCCCTTATCTTTTCCTATTTTGCTTTTACTGAAATGTATAAAAAGTATCTGGTCTGGGCGACGAAGGAGGAGGGAAGAAAGGATGAAGGACTTATGTAACCTCTCTTCGTGCTCATTTTCTATTTTTTTTTTTCTTTTTAAATCCTCACTAACTGTGACTACTCATTCAAACTGTCAGCCCCCCCTTTTTTCTCCATGATAGGATATTATGATACGTTTTGACCTTCTGTCTTTTTAATGCTCCTTTTTCTCTTTGCTGTCATGCCACTGCGGAGGTTAAATAAATGATCCCTTTCTCTTACTGGTGACTTACCTTTCTATGATCAGATCTCCCCTTACAGAGCTCAATTGCTATGGTGGACATTCCCCTGGTGAACTTCAGTCCAGAAACTTTCATTATTGTTAATTTTTCCTTAGGGAATTTCTGATCAGCTTGGTAAGAGATGAGACTTCTGCTGCGCTCAATGACAGGACACCTTAACTTGTCGTGGCTTAGACAAGATTAAAATCTTTCCTTTTCACATTTTTTTTTCTGCTTCTGATCGTTTTATTAAACCTGGATACTTTTCATACTTTATATGTAATGCAACTTTTATTTTGTATTTTTTTGTAAATTTGTCAGAACAGGATCTTTGTCCTCTTCAGCAGTTCCCTCTTGGTTCCTTAGAAATTTGCATTGATGGAGAGAGTTTGTATGAGGTTTGTTTGCTAGATAGGTTTTCCATGCTCACCTCTCAACTCTTGCAGTAGTTTCATTCTTTACTTATTGATTTCCAAACTGCCGTGTGCTGGCAGCTTTGTGGAAAAAGTTCAAAGCACTAAACATGCAGAGAGCAGGAAGCAATTTTTGTTGCTTTCCCACCTCCTACTACACCCTTTTTTTCCATTTGCTCAACCAGACAACATTCTGGTTGTCTTCTATGCCTACTTTTAAAATATATATTTACATATGGGTGTGTGATATATGCATACATTTATTCTTCTCTATATGTGTCTATATTTGTATAAAGCAAAATAAAACTTGAAATCCTTAGAGATTGTTGTGTAGACATGAGTACTGCTATGTGATTACTTTATGTTTACAGTTCTGGGGAAAAAAAATGCATTAGAAGAACTTTTGATGTTTAGGCTGTATAGTGAGTTTTCTGCCTGTATTGAAAATCATGGATGACAAAAATGATTTTCACTTCCAAATGTACTCATCCCAGGGATCTAGATCCATCTTTACTTTTGAAATAGAGGATTTACGAGCAAATTTCCATTTGGATGTTCCACCCTAGCTTTGGGATAAAAGGTGTCTAAACTAAACTTGTGGTCCAGGCTGATCCTACAGACAGTGGAGTTGGCTGCCAAAAGGCATTTCTAGATTCCTTTGTTAAGCAGGTTTTAAGCAGAAAAGGTGAATTTGTCTGTTCAGGTGCCACTTTCTCTCCATTGTCCACTGAAAGAATTTTATGTGTTCATTAGACAGGTTTTAGATAGGTGTGTTAGCTTAGATAAATCTCACAGTTCATATTCACAGATCCTGTTTTCCTGGTATTCCAGCAGGTGATGATGTAGATTTTTTTTCTTGAATAAAGAAACAAAACAACACCCCGTAGTTATGACACTGAAATCCAGAAATCTTAGCAAGAGCGAACTTTCTCTGTGTAATTAAACCAAGTTTTAGCTCTGCTCTGTGGCATAGAAGAAAATATTTTAGTGATTCACTGTAGTTTCAGAAGGGTGTATATTAAAAAACACCTTGTACTCCACTTTCTGCATGAAATATAACAAGGAAAATTCTTTAATTGCATTTTGATTTTCAGTTAATTGTCCAATAATTTAATGCAATTGTTTACTAGACATTATTTTAGTCTCTACTACAATAATTAAAAGTTGTAGAGCACCAAAAAGAAGCTATCTTGTTGCACAATGTAGCTGCTAGATTTTGTGTATTTTCTTTTGCAATTATTAATGAACAAAGATATTCTTCTAGTGAAAGACATCTTCAAGAATTGCATTACCAGCTAAACAATTTCAAAAGCTGCATTTAATAATATTGTAAAATAAAACTATTTCCCATGGTTGACTGAATAATGTAGTTTCTTCGAATAGTACAATCTTTAGCTAATTAACTGGGTGCTTTCATATCAGTAGCTGATTATTGCTTCTGGAAACAATCATTTAGCCACCGAGAGAAGAACAACACATCTTAATAAAGACATTTTTCCTTACAGATCAGCTCATTAAAAATTTTCTAATGCATGTCATCATCAAGGCTGCAAAGTACCTTTGACTGATCCTGTAAAGTTTCATGGGCTTCTGTCTGTAAAATGGGGATATGAGGTTTACTTTCCTTTGGAGTTCATTCATAGCCTGATAAACTAGTAAATCTGGCGAATATGTACCCTAGCAAAGATATTTGGGAAGTGCACTGTTATTGGGGAGCTCTGCTTTTTGCTTGCAGATGTTTAAGGGACAAGACGGTGTAGTGGGTTTGCGTGACAAGGTTTTGGTAGCAGGGGGCCATAGGGGTGGCTGCTGTGAGAAGGATCTTGAAGCTGCCCCACGTTTGGTAAGGGCCCCACTGCTGACCAGAGCTGGGCCAATAAGTGATGTTTTTGTGCCTCTGTGAGAGCAGATTTAAGACAGAAAAAACGCTGCACCACACAGAGCTGGGAGAGTGAGAGGAGTGAGGAACAGCCTTGCAGGCGCCAAGGTCAGTGAAGAAGGAGGGGGAGAGGTGCTCCAGGTGCCCGAGCAGAAGTCCCCTGCAGCCTGTGGTGAGGCCCATGGTGAAGCAGGATGTCCCCCTGCTTCACCATCCTCGTGGAGAGGAGACCATGCAGGAGCAGGTGACCTGGCAGGAGCTGCTGTCTGTGGGGGACCCAGGTTGGAGCAGTGTGCTCCCGAGGGATGGACCCCGTGGTACGGACCCATATCTGGAGCAGTTCTGGAAGAGCTGCTGCCTGTGGGAAGCCCACGCCAGATCAGTTCAGCAAGGACTGCATCCCGTGGGAGGGACCCCACAGCACAGGGGACGAGAGGGACCGAGAAGGAGCAATGGCAAAGAAGCGCTACAGACTGACCATAACCCCCATTGCCCTGCGCCGCTTGGGGGGAGGAGGTGGAAGAGGGTGGATGGGGGGGGGAAGGTGCTTTTGGTTTCTTTCCTTTGTTTCTCACTTCTCTAGCTCGTTAGTAATAGGCAATAAATCTTCCTATCTCCCTATGCTGAGTCTGTTTTGCCCGTCACGCTAATTACTGCGCGATCTCCTCGTCCTTATCTCAACCCTTGAGCCCCTTTCATCGGATTTTCTCCCCGCTCCTCTTTGGGGAAGGGGAGTGAGAGAGTGGCTGTGGTGGAGCTCGGCCGCCCACCCGAGTAAAACCACCACAGACGGTAGGTATGGCAACAGTTGTGACTCCAAACTTTTATGAATCTTTGGAGACATAATTGTACTTTTTTTTTTTTTTTTTGGTATTATTTACGTACTTAAAAACCGTAAGTCAACCATGGGTAAACAAAAATGCCAAGTAGCTGTGATTATTCTCATACACAACATTCATTAAAGACAGACGAGAATAAGAATGGTCTTCCTAAATCATCAGTGAGCAGCAACTTAGATAAATGTATGAATTACCTATAGAATGAAAAAAAAAACGTTTTTTAAATAATAGTCACAAAAATAATTCAGAATTCCTTATTTAGAAAGGAGTTTCTTACTTTTACAGAATTTAAACAACCTTTGCAAAGTATCTTGAGATTTTTTGATAGATGTTTTCGTAGAAATTCTCGGAAGATGTTGGTGTTTGAGTTAGCTACGTTGTCAAAAGTTTTTTTTCTTTGATGAAAAGAATCTGCACAAATATTTTTGTACCTTGATGAGCAGTAAATCCTGATATTAGAAATATCCTCTCTCTAAACATTATGGCGAATCTGTGATTGACCTAGGTTGTTTTGGAAAAATGTAATTATAGGAAAGCATTATTAGTATAACTTTTATTTTGATTCGAAACAGTTAAATAAAGTAAATGTTAATCATTTTTTTTTAACTTAAACTAATGAGCCAGATTGCACAGAGAAGTCAAAAATAAAATTGCCTGTATAATGAAAGGTAGCCTCCTCACAACCAGGCTGTGTTTTTTCAAAGAGAAGACAGCACTCTGGATATTGATGCATCTACTCCAGGATTTGCTTGTCCTTTGAAATGTGGACACTTATCTGGTATTTCTTATGCTGTTACCACACTCAGCAAAACCATCTAAATCCTTTGTAAATGTTTTGGTGACGGTTATGTAATTTTAATTCCTTTATATCAACATCAGTAAGAGAATAAAGCAGGGAATCAGAGGGCCTGGTTATGCTGTGACATGCAACCTTTAATACAAGAGATGAGATTGCAAAATTCTGCCTGGAGTTCATTACCAAGGTATTTTGTTTTGACACTTGGTGTTGCGTATGCACTTCTACTGCAGGCTGACAGAGATGGCATCTCAATCACCTGCTAAGGTTTCTCTTTCCATAACGACAAATGCTGTCGCAGAAACACAGACTCGTTTAGACTGGAAGGAACCTCAGGAGGTCTCAAGTCAAACCTTCTGCTCCGAGCAGGTTCAGCACTGAATTCAGATGTGATGACTCTATCTGGTTTTACCTTGAAAACCTCCAAGTAAGGCATCCCACAACCTCTCTGTATACCCTATTGCAGGGCCCTATTATCTTCAGAGTGAAAATGTACCTCTTTACGTGCAGCTGGAACCTCCCCCTTTCAGTTTGTGACTCTTATTTCTCCTGCTGTGTTCTCAGCAGCAGACCTGGGCAGAATTCAGCTTTACATAGATCTGGGTGAGATCAGAATCAGGCAATTCAGGGGTAAAAAGCTAAGAGTATTCAGCTTCCCAGGGAAGCTCCTGATCTTCAGAGAGCAGAGCCTGTGACTTGCACAGATAAAACTTCAAGTAGTCTCTATTATGCTTGGATTGGAAATAAATACAGGTCTTGCGTTCCTCTGTAACATCCGAGTGAACAGCTTTTATATCTAGCCGCATGAGGAAATAAACCACTGAACTTACAAACTTACTCTACCTTTGATCATATCAATTTTATCTTATTTGCACATTTCTCAGTAAACATAGCAATGGGTCATGAGTTACAGCTGCAGCATTTTCTCACATCACTTTCTGTTCTTTTATCAGCTTTGTGCTCTTCATTTATTGCCTCCCCTGAGTCATCAGTATTGGTCTAATGGACTGGAACAGCCTAAGGTGAATGGTAATTACTTATTGAGTTGCTGATAGCCCAGATGAGAATAGGACTTATTAGATCAGTAATAATGGAAATCTGTGTTTAATGCAGAAATTTTAGAGTCCAAAAAAGTGTCTGAATTTATCATCTTTTTTTTTTCTTTTTTCTTTTTTTTTTTCTTCTGTGCAGGAAGTGAAGATACTGTTATACAAAGGTTTAAAATAATGATATGAATCATATTGTCAAAAGAAGACATTCCAAGCGGTAAACATAGAAAAAGTGCACGGAATGTGGCCTTTCCTAACAAAACAATTAAACAAAAATTGTTTCAAGGCAGCCTTTTTTATAAGACAAAACGGGAAAGAAATTGTTCTGTTCTCTAGCAGGAAATGTTTACAACCTGCTCCTGTCTACTAAAAGAAGTGGTTTCCCTAAATTGTCTGAAAGTCATCCTCAGAATCAATTCTGTCCCCTTGTTGTCCCCACTGGGATGACGAGGGCTCAGCTCCCACCTGAAGTTTCAGAACTGAGGCAGTCCCATGTTGAGATCTTGTTAAATCTTTTAACCTGCCATTGTCAGGCTGGCTTAGTTAGAAGGGAACACATCCTGGGTGAAGTGACCACTGATACTTTGCTTTTCTCAATCCTTTTTCTGTTCACATGAATACGCTGTTCTGTTTTTTCTTCCAATCTTTACACTTTAGTGTAGTGTTGCAGGCATAGATTTGGCTCCCTTTCGGCATCCACTGAAGTAATTTTCTAATTTGCAATCATGGAAAGCCGTTTATTAAAAAATCTATAGCTGTGTTGTTAAATCAAATAGCAATGATAGCAATAATATTTTTTATTAGCCAGCACTCCCAATTGGGAAGGTAGAGCTCCACTGTACAGGATAATGGAGGACCGCTAAGGAGACTTGACCCCTTGCTCAGAGAGCTTGTAATCTGCTTTAAGAGCGGATACAACAACTGTGTACAGTAAAAAATAGGAAGGAGGATTCGAAGGATGAGGATGAGAATAATTGCAATAATATCCATCATCTACAGATGTACACAGCCTAATGTTTGCTCTGATATTTGTTTACCTACTGAGCTAGGTGTATCTAGTGAGCAGTCATAAATAAGACATCAGAGCAAAGACAACATGAGAGCTGTGAATAATCCAGATATGTCTTGCATGATCACTAAAAAAATGAACCATACATCTGTTTATGCTATATTTTTCTCTAGTAAAAGAAAACATGGGCTTTAAAACCAAAGGAGAAGTGATGACGCTTCTTAAGAATCTCAGATTTTCAGTAAACAATATTTGAAATGTCATTTTTTACTTTTTAATAATGGAGTGAGCCCCCTAGATAGTCTGAAAGACCCTTCAATACTTTTTCACTCATAACAGAAACCTTGCGTTTAAGTAAGCCAAGATCATGCTGACTTCTGTTGTGCCACCTGATTTAAGATTTTATATATACCCTATTTAAAATCTGCCTTGGTGGTGGGGCAACCTGATAAATTCTTGGCTAGGCTTGCCTGAAGTAGTTGGGATTCAGAAGGTCCTTTCCACTGTTGCAACCACAAATATTTTTTGAAGGCACGTAAATCCCAGGGCATCTCAGCTCATTGGGGGATTCTTTACCTTTTTCTCATGTTTCGAACAGACTAATCCTTCAAGGCCAGTCATGCAGTGGTAGATATGAATTAATACCAAGATTGGGTCTGCCGCGCTGCTGGAATCTGTAAGGCAATATCAGATATTGTACAACATCTGTGTGGAAATGTTGAATGAGTGTATCACGGGCCTTGTTCAAATACCGTGTATTAATTTTAAAAACATTTTTACATCCAAGCCACACTGAGTGTTTGCTGGCTGTAATAGGCAAAAAGGATGTTTTATCTCACTAAGCATGTAGTGTTATAGTCTCTTATAGTTTGGATGAATCGGCACAGTATTTCATTGTATTAGCTTTTCTTTCTCTCATTTTTTTTTTGGGTAACACTTGTGATAACCCTAGCCAGGGACAGATTAGCTAGTTTGATTTCTTCTCTCTCCCTCTTGAGTTGTCAGATCAAGCCACATTGATATTTGAAGGCAGTTGATTGTCTACTTTGGTGGTTATTGCTCATTGCATTTATAAATATTGCCTTTATTTTTTTGGCTTTGGGGAGGATATATAGCAAAGCATTCCAGTTTGCGTTAGCTACTCCCATAACTTCCTTTCAAGCCAAGAAATTTGAATTGCCTGTGGGTAGATAAGTTTGTGAAGATATAGCCTAAACAATAAGGTCTGAACAATCTGCTGTAAATCGGTGTCTTATTTTCAAAATTACAGAGTTAATCATATTTCTGTCAGGAATTTGCAACTGAGATTAATTACTGAAGTTTAATTATACAGTCATACATGAATGTAGATATATGAATATACGCGGAGCAGTTCATTTGAATTTGTGAGGTTGTCCTGTTTGTACTTGCATTGCTAAATACTTTTGTCCTTGTTAGATATTGGTCATTGACCCCTTCCTATTAGCTTACACATTGTTTATGGTGTTTTGAAATAAAAGTTGTAGTGCTTAGCTCTGGCTATTTCCCGTTTCAGGTTTCTTTATTGTGGGCTGTGATGAATCCGATGATATTGTTAGGACCATTAACTTAGACCCTGAGACATACATGTAGCCAGGGGTATGTCAGGTAGCTCTTAATTCTGTCTTTCTGAGTGTTGTGAGAATAATTTCATTAAAACCTATCAAATATGAGATACTGTGGAAGTTTTCACTGTAACTGAGACAAACTGGAAGGATGAATTTTAAATTCAGCTTCTTGAATGGCCACTTATGTGGTTTTGAAATTGGTTTTCCTTGAACAGTTATAGCAGGAAAATTCAATCAACTGAACGTTTGTACAAAGTAAATACAAAAGTGAAGTGAACATAGTCAAAGCAAATTAATTTCAAAATGTGAATGATTTTCATTAGAAAATGCTTTTATATTATTGCCAGTAAGTATCCATCCAACTCTACACTGGAAGCATTATGACAAAGTTTTTGTTTCACTTTTGGGAAGGTGGTGAAATTTGAAAAGTCGAGTGATATGTATTACTCTTAAGTGTTACCAAAATTATTATTATTTTTTAACATGTCCACTTGGCCATTCTCTTTCTGGATAAACCACTTCAGAGTTCCTGATCCCACACTACTGACCTTGTAATTGTTTTATTAACTTACATATGCCTACCTGGTAAATCATCATCTATATATATATATTTAATATTCTACACATAACTTAGATTTCCAATTTTCAAATACCAAATAAAGTTCAGCAGTAACCTTCTTAATAAAGGCAGCAATTACATTTTCATTATTCCCTCACTGCTTGTTAAACTGGGTCTAGAGTGTTTTATGAATCTAGAGCAATAAACATTATCTTACTTTGAGAGGTATTATAAAGTGTGGAGAAAAACATAATTAATTATTGTTATTGGAAATGTTCAAGGTTTTCATGTGAGAATGTCAGAGTAGCTTAATTATAGTTGTTTTTTTCACTGAACAACTTGATATTTTGGAGCTCTGGTAATGTCACACAAAACCTTTCATCTGTGGGTGTTCCCAGTGAATCTTCTATAGTCAGTAGCAGGCAAAAGTTTCCACCTGATTCTTGGCAGCATCTAAACCTTATTCCATCTACATTTGTATAAAGACAAAGATTAGTTCTCTTTCCAGGTATGTCTTTTATTAAAAATTTACACAAAATTAAGAGACGCAACTTGCAAGTTTTGCACATGGCTCCATTTGTAGCTTCTCTGAAAACTACTTGTGCCTCATCAAATCTACTCATTGTGGTGGATTTAAACAGCAATGCCCAGATTCCTCAGCACAAGCCATCCCAGAAACCTCCACAACATCCTACAAGACCTTTTAAGCCTTCAGACAACATCTTATCTAGGTAAACTAAGCAGAACCAAGGGCCATGGCTTTAAGGCCCCCAGGATGGTTTGGCCACCTGCACCTCCGTTGCCGTTAGTTTATTATCACAAGCAAAGCCTTGGTTGTGACGAGAGGAGTTAAGGAGTTAATCTCATGTCAGGTCTTACTGTCCAGATACCTTCACAAAAACGCATTGAGCAGGGGCATCCCTTGATCTTTGGGTTGGCGCTCAGGAGAAAAGCCGAGACCTGGTGTGGCAACCCAGGCTGATTTGTAGGCGAGCAAGAAGAAGAAATGGGGCACGTTCTTGAGGATATGTGATTAAATGCACACAAACTCTTTTTAGAATCCAATTATATTTCTTTATTGCTAGTTAAAATTGTACAGAACAGATTTTTGAAATATCTTCCAATATTAAGTGCAGAGCTCTTACGAAAATCTGCCATCAGTTCGGCGGAAGCCGCTGAATACTTTTGAAAGCCTGTCCTTGCACCTTAAGCTGCAGCTGGTCATAATACACGTGACAAGACAAAAACAGTGACAAATTGGAGACATTTGCAATGCTATTTCAGCATTATAAAGATAAAAATACTGTAGGGCTGTTGTAGTTTTCTGCAAACTAGGCGTTATAAACAGGGGATACTTGATGTTATATTTACTTCTTGTAAATAAAGACACATTAAAGTACTAAAGCCATAATTATGTTTTGTCATCTTTTGAAGGGGAAAATGTCTAAAAATTTGACATCCATTTTATCTATCAAAAATCTGCTTTCTCTACCATGAAATCACAAACATTAGCAGGTATTACTCATAAAATTGTATGAGTAGTGACTGGCAAAATTATAGGGCAGGATTTCCCAGCAGTTCTGTTTTATTTCCTGGTTTAACCGAGGCAGGAATACTGTGGGCAGCCACTGAAGTAGAAGATACACAGACATGGGACATTTCAGAATCAATGAGAGCTGAACAAACTCATCCAGGAACAAAAGGATTGCAATACAGGCAATTTTCCCATGTCCCTCATTCATTACAGCCCATAAAATAGTTTCATGAGTTGTAAAGGAATGATGGTGACGTACACACTGAGCTGTTCATCATACCATAACTATGGGGTGCAAGCCTGGCCTGAGCTGGGGATGAGAGCTCCAGATATTTACAGAGAACATGTAAAGCCATAACAGCTGAAGTCATTACACCCCAAATTGTTCAATTACAATGTAAACTCAATATTTCTGTTAATTACAATGCATAATAGATATGAAGATTCTGTTGTTAAGATCCTTCAGAGCAAAAGAAGAATTGAAAGAGTGCTACATTTCTAAAAAGATGCAGTTTATTAATTAGAGATTTATTATCTAATAGAGGAAGAAATTGTTAAAAAATTCCTTTTGTATTGAAAGTAATGTGTTATGTATTTGGATAACAAAATATAAGTTATTTAAAGTATATGTTATTTAAAGTATATTTATCTTTCCTCATTGGAAGAAGGGTTCAATTCCCATTTTGTAAGGAAAGTGGATTTCACTGTTAATTATAGAATTGCATCAGGTGACAGAATAGATATTGAGGTATAATTAATGATGCTGTAATAGCAGCCTGCCCCATTACTAGGCTTGGTGAGTTTGCTTTTTTCCCCTCACAGGAAAGATATTTAGAAATACAAGGTTCACTGGAAAATTATGCTGAAATTAGGTTCCAGCAGCAGCGATGACAAATCACTTCTATTCAAATAGTAAAAAAATAAATGCTAGATCTGTTTGTCCAAAATTCAGATTTGCACAGGACCGGTGCTACTGTTTGAGCAGCTGACCCCATAGCAATCAAGGGGGAGATAAACATCCTCGAGGTATGGCTTGAATATTTCAGATGACTGCATTAGGATGTGATGAATCATGTTGGAATTACCAGCCTGTTCTGCTACGTGCTTTATTTATTTATAATTCTTGCTATAATAAGTTGAATTAGTAATTTTCAAAATAAATTCTACCTTTGGGCTGAAATTTATTGCAATTTGCAAGGCTACTCCCACAAACTAACTTTAGCGTAAGGAAGCTAACTTTAGTGCAAATAAGCTAACTTTAGCAGAAAAGATCTCAAATCTCCCATTTCTTCTTCCAGACAACGGAGAGACAGCGAGTGGGCGGCAAACTCCTTCAGAAGGCAATTCAGAGCTGAAGTCTAACTTCAGGTTGTCTGAATTGCTCTCTGCAATGCCCCGTCTCCCTGTTGATCATACAGAAGAATTTACAGCGTTTAACCCCGGGGAATATACCACTCACACCTGCCAAAATAGCCGCCGGGTTCAGTTTCCTTCTTTTCAACAGAACTCGAAAACCTGGCATGCCTCGAAGTTGAGGCTGAACGTGCCGTGATCTGCACAGCCCGTGCCCACCCCAGCAGGGCCAGGTTCATTGTGGTCTTCAGGCTTTTCAAGGAGCAGCCGGTTCCTGCCGGTGTGGTGAGACACGGAGCACTCCTGTCCTCTTCGACTGCCGTCGGCTGTGCTGGTTGCACTCCTCATAGATCTGGGAGCATCAGTTTTCCCGCGCCTAAAGCGTAACAATGGTGCCAGTGAAGAAACTTTTCTGTTTTTAATAGGGTTTAGAAACAGACCCCTGGCTGTGCGGTTGTTAGCATTAGTAATAACACCGTCAGCTGATACATTCTCTTGATATGTTATGTTGATATGTTGTGTGATATATTCACTCTCTTGATATATTCAACAATTGTTTAATTCTAGTATTAACATAGGTTACCAATAATTAGATATAGTGTTGACAATCCCTGCTCAAACGTTTCTGTATGTGTATTGTCCTTTCTGATCAAGCTTTCTCCTTTTTTCCTGGGTAGCTTTGTCAGGCTACATACTTCCTTGTCCACTCTGCATCCTTCCTGCACGGTTCTGCTAGAGCACCTGTGACACAACCCCTGCTATTCTGTCTCTGGATTTCCTCTAAGCTTTCACTACCAATTATATCTAACTGTTCTAGATGCAGTTGTTGTATAATGGTGTGTACAGTGCTCACAAAGGGAGTACAAAGACCATTAAACATATTTTCAGTCTTTAAAGCTTCTGCCTTCGCTCTACAGGTGGTATTTTGGTAAAGTGCTGTGTATAATTTGCTTGTTAGCAAGATTTTTCTGAACACCTAAAAGCCTTAGATATTCCATCTACTTCAGGATCGCAAATTAAGCAATGCAGTACCTTTAATGGGACTTGCCTTTGACCAGGAAGGATGGCCGAAGACCCCAAAGGAGGTGCCTTGCTCTTTCTGTTACCTCAAAGGAAGCCTGATCATCTCAGTCAATGCTATAAATGTAGATATTCTCGATGTGAGGCTTTACAAATCACTACGAGAAGGCTTAGTTTTTTACGGGTAAATAAAACCAGATAACTCCCAGCTGTGCACTAGGTTCACAAAGTCAATAAAGCCTTACCTACAGTGAATAAAATCTCTGTTGTGTTGAGGAAGAGCTCACCAGACAGAGAATGTCTGTCTGTTCCACTCTCCTATCTTTGTCCCTGGCTGTATCTCTGTCAGAAGACAACCCTGGACAGCCTCACGTGTAAGAAAATTCAGCTGACTCTCCCGAGGTTGATTTCAGAAGGGAATAAAGCCAGGTGAGCAGGGCAGAATCAAACTGAATTTGCTCCCTCTGCTAACAGCCGATGCAATTTCTCTGCTGTGGTTACAGTCTGCTCAGCTGATCTCTCAGTCACTAGTCAAAGGAGTTTCTTTGTACAAGTATATAACACAGGACTTCATATTGGATACTCTTACCTAATGCTTCTTGAGGAGTTAAGTCCACTTCTTAGCTTTGCCTGTGTGTCTTTGAGCGTAGCCTTGTGATGGTCTGGTGGGAGGTGTCCCTGCCCATGGCAGGGGGTTGGAGTGAGATGATCTTTGAGGCCTCTTCCAACCCAAACCATCCTATGAATCTATGGTTGAGAGCATTTTTAAGTGAATCTTTTGTCATCTAAGAGGTGCATAAAGATGCAGTGAAACTAACCTTAAGATGCCCATATAGACACCAGACAAGGCTGAACAAAGCAAACAGATCAGTGTGTAGCCCTGTTACCCTGTGGGAACCATGTGCCTTATGCTTACGTATGAATGTATCTTCATTTCAAACCCTCTTATATCTCATCCTAAATCACTTACACACTTTGGAAAGTACAAAAATGTGAGCAGCAAGTTTACTGTGGAGCTTCTGTTTACCATGGGTCCTTTAAGTGTGGGTATGGTTTTGATACGTGATATGGTCAGTGGCTAGCTTTGTGATCAATGGTCACTAGGTCCAGTAAAGAACCATAGTTTGAACCTCAAATTCTGGAATGATACATTTTACTTAAGATAAAATTGAAAAAAAAAATAGTTTTGCTAAGTACAAAATATTTTACGACATTTTTTCTAGTTGCTAAGGAGTAGAGTATCAGCCTTGAAGCGCAGCATCTGTTCCAGACGAAGTTGTTGCGTTTTTGTGGTTGGGGTAACTACTTCCCGTTTCACTTTCAGAAGTTTCTGTTTTAGAATCTCCTTCCCCATCCCCTGTGCAGCCAACGAAAGACACAACACCACGTCATTGTTTCGCAAGGACAGCGCTTTGGATAGAGTAGGCTGAGGTGCGTTTCCGCAGCTTTGAGTCAGACCCATCTGTTTTTTAAGAGGGTAGTTAGTCGACACCTGAGCTGGTTTTGCTGGCTTGTAACTCCATCCTCGTCTTTATGTCTCCCATCAGACTATGAGCTTCTTCGAGGAGCAAAACCACAGCTCCATGTTTTGAAAGAGAAAAGCCCCTTGGCCTCACCTTCGCCCTCCCCGCTCCTGCCTTTTGCTGGGCCAAGAGGGGATACGAGCAGAAAAAGGCTGATGTTCGTTTGGAACAGATTGCGAGGGGAGGCCTGGACCCGTCAGGCTCAGCTGAGCATTAGGTCTGGTCATTTATCACTGTCAGACGGGGGGGGAAGAGGCACTGGACCGTTCCTGCTCGGCTGCTGACTGACAGCTGACTGAAGCCTAATGCAACCTCCGGGCAGATAATCTGCCATCAAGGGGGAACGTGTACGGGCGAGATACTATATCACAGGCTGCATGCTGCTTCTTGCTCAAAGCTACTGACATCTTCACAAGGAAGAAAAGAAATGTCAGTCGTGCTTTAAGGGACCGCGGTGTATTGTAACGCTTCGCTGAAGCCGCGCTGCACCTCATTTCCATGGTTTCGTGTAGATCCATTTTTAAAAACAGATTAACGGCGTCGTGGAGACATGCAGTCGGGCACGGAAATGATAATGTGATGACAATGTTCGGAGGAGAAAAAGCGCTGTTTGTTTCACCTATCGGTTTAATTCACGGGACCGCAGATACGCTGCGAAGCAGTGTAATTATTTAAAAATAGCAAAACCCGCCCTGCCAAATATAGGCCTCTGAGTAAGGCTGGATATTCAAGGAACGTGAAAAATATCTTGTGGTGGAAAACTGCAATTAAACCAAGAAAAACCTAATAAGTAAGGATTAATACCATTTCCTGCAGTGTTTTGTGCAACAAATACTTCCTGTGGGTACTAATTTAGAGCAATGCTCCACGAGAGAGGCTCCCAAACCAATGTGAGGATATTCTGTTTTCAGAAATTCTTGCTCTGTCGCCTAATGAACAATTCTGCATCTTTAATTTTGTCGGTCTAAAACTCTAGGTTTTATTGTTTTTAATTTGCTATTATTTTTATTAACAGTATCTAATTTTGCTATTCATTACAAATCATATGCATTAGCTTAACTGGGGAACATTTTAATTGAGCACTGCTGGAGATTTTCCAATAAATTAACATTACATACTTTTAACAGATGTCTGAATTAGACATTGTTATTAGACATTGTAATTAATAGAAGTTTTACTCAAATTAAAATCGCAGGGCCTTAGAAAAATTAAATTGTAGGTGACTGAATGATGTTAACTCATTAATAGAAAGTGACTATTGAATTCTCTCCATTGGGTTTTATTAACCCAATAAACACACTTTTAAAAGTAGTTTGGGAGGGAGATTGACAAGCTCTTGGGAATAAGGGACTGGGGATCAAGACATGGTTTCTCAGTGATATTGTGAACTTTGAGAAGTTATTTGACCAGCCATTGTGTTATTCCTCTAATGCACGTTCTAACTTCTTGGGAAGCTGTAGTGTTAACAGTATGCATTGGTTAGATTTTTTTTTTTTTTTTTTAGATACAAGAATTACATTAGTACGGGTTGCCTACAGTCTTGGATCTTGAAAATTATTTTTTCTATTTGCATGGAGAACAAATGCAAAGCTGGTATAAAAAGGTACATTTGTTCAAGGAGGAATCAAGCCCCCTGAAGCAGGCAAACTGTCAATGAGTAGGCAGAGGAAGGCAGGAGAGCAGCTTTTCTTTGGGATTGCCTCACTAAGTGAAATGAAAATACACATTCTGATTGGAAGGACGTTGACTAAATGTACAAGTCTTCATCTGAGCTAATCACCATTGGCTCCTTCATGTCAGTGGGGTAAAAATAGTCACCTGTAGGATAATATCCATTTCTTCTGAATGTGGATGCCTAAAAGCAGATGAATTGCCCAATGCTGCATATTTCTCCCCATTAGCACAGGTGTTATAGGTGAGAGGAACCTTTCCTGGGTTGAGCTGTTCCATGCTGTATTTCAGAAAAACAACAAAAGTTACATTTAGTGTGATCTCCTTAGCCCAAATGTTTTAGTGCAATATTATAAAATATTAGTCAAAGAAGTGTATATTGGAGAAGCAGTGTTTCTCTGTGATTCCCTCCACAGGAAAAAATATGTTTGAGTTATGTCTCTATGTAAGTAATTAACAACTTGAAAAACCACTGCTCTACTATTTATCTACAAATTCATGGCCGGCCATGAATTTCAAAAGGGATTCTCCCACTTTGAACATGTTTTATGACCGTCCAGCAAAAATTATCTTGAGTCTCATTTTGAGAAGCTCCGAACATAAAAAGTCAATAACAGCTTGTCAGTGCTCAGATGCCCAGCATCAACTGGCATAAGCTCACTGCTCTCAGGCTGAACCCTCAGAAAGCAAGCATCCCAAATTGAAAGTCACATTTAGAAGATTGTTTCTGTAAATATTAACATGCAAGAGGAAACTAGGAAAAAAAAACACCCATGTATTTAAGCAATTTGGGGATTTTACCAGTAGGTCTGCACTGTTTTGTGCTGCTAGCTTTTCTTATCACAGAATTTGGTGTTTATGTTGCTGATTCACAAGCAAGGAGATGCTGAGGCAAGCAGTAGCAGGAAGCAAACAGGCTGAGATTACATCCTCAGCAGCTATTTCTTTTGGAGAAGCTGATGGCACGTGGATTTCCACAGTCTGGCCATTCTAAGAATTTATTTCTCCTGTGAATCTCCTGTCTGTCCCTCAGTCTTTGCTTCCTGCCCCTTTAGACAATTTTTTTTCCTCCAGAAAGATGAAGATGCAAGCTCCTTCTCTGTAATAAGAAAACTGTACTATTCCTGGAGCTACTTTGCATCTCTCTGTGCTTCACTGCAGAATTTCTGCCTAGAGCTTTGTGCTAGTTTTCATTTTTCATGGTGTACACATGATGTCCCAGTTGAGTATCCAGTGCATGTTTTATTCATGTGCTTTTCACCCCGTCTTTGAGATCATTAATAAAGCTGCTAAATAAACCCAGGCTTAACAATCCTCCTCACCACACCCCACTGGACATCTCCTCCCAGCCCGGTTACACCGTGTTTATCATCGCCCTTTGTTTGGATCTCTTGGTTTTCCAGCCTGTCTGACAGTATTCTTACCCAAGCTGGTTCAGATAAGGCTCTCAAGTGGGGTTTCAAAAGGCATTGTCTCACATTCTGAAATAAAGTCCAGTTGTATTTTATCAGCGTCACTCAATTCCTGCGCTAACAACCAGATGCTACTGGCGCTGCCTGAAAGCAGCAGTGGTAGGAAGGGCATGGGTTGTCTGCCCTATGGTGATAACTCAATGCCACACTCCGTGCCTGTTTTAAGGCTTTTTCTGTGCATTTCATGCACTGCTGATTTTTACAGAGTGAAGGATAGATAGTGTGCTGCTATATTCTCCCTTATGATGGCATGCCGACCTGCTCTTTTGTAGAAGGGGATAATTATCAATCCCAGTTACTTACCAGCCATGCACTAAGTCACACACAGTGAATGCAGTACTTACTTAATTATTTTTATTCGGGTTACCATACAGAGCTGGCAGCTGAAACCTCTGTAGGTCAGTATACCACCAACCTGACTACGTGGTACATAGAAGCAGGCTGGGATTTTCATGTCCCCTTCAGGAAAGGAGAAGAAGGATCTGAAGGAGATAAGGAGGTAGCCGAGGCTTTGTTTATCAGGAGCTCCTCCCTAATACGCAGGGAGGTACCACAGAAATCACGAGGAAACTTGTTAGCATTGAATGTGCTGGCTGGCATCGCTGCGTGATCACAGGTGGAGTGAGACATGCAGCTGGGCCACGAGAGATGCTCGGCCTTGTGGCCCCGTTGAGGACCTCACAAGTGGACAAGTGACTTCTGCTTGGCGTGGTGGAGAAGGGATTTGACAATGACAACGTCATTTGAACTGATGGACTCTTTGCAGCAATGTTCTTGAGTTGTAGTCTTCCAGAGAAGAATATACTGCATTTGTCAAGTGACAAAGAAAGCAAATTTTAGGGAACAAAGTTGGGAGATAATTGAACCTAAACAAAAGATTTATATGTGCATGTGATAGTGGAGTACCATCTAGCAACCCTTGTAGATAGGTTCATTTTCCTCTGCTATCATTTCCTCTGCTATTTTGATCAAATGCTTTACTGTTAACATTTGTCTGGTTTATATATATTCGTCTGTTTTATTGATTCTCGTTTATAACCCAGAATCTCCACTGGTGTCAAGGCCCTACTTTGATGAATATGTATGTATACACAGGCTTAATCCTCCCACTGCCTGGATCATAAATCTCAGTGGTAATACTGCAGGTGATATAGGTTGAATTCATCTGAGTTGGTCACTGGTTTCCTTATAATTGGCATTGAGAAATTGACACTTTTAAACATGATTCATTTTATCCTGAAGAAAACATCCAAAATTTGTCAGATGAATCACAGCAGAAGTAGCTGTTTCTATCCAGAGTACAGAAAGATCCAAGGCCGAATGCTCAGATGTAGATAACCATTGTAGATGACTAAACTAAGAGGCATGAATCCCAGTTGGAGCACATTTAATTCAACCTTAATGTATCTACCCAAACCCTCAAAGGTTAAACATCTGGTCTACACAATCAGAAAATGCGTCAAGCAGCACAAGTAGGTACAGCTAGGATATGTAGTATCAGGTATTGTGTGTCTGAAAGTCATGTAATAGTACATGGCTTTGTCTCCTTGAAAGCAGGAAGGCATTTATTGCAGTCTGTAGGGTACTTTCCTCTGGCCATACACCCTCTATATCCTTACATTTCACTCGCACACCCCACTGCCCCCTGCCCCAGCTGCTACGTATGCACGTACGTGCTTACATCTGCTCTCTCTGGTCTTACACAGGGCCCTACAGCTGGCTTTTCCCATCGCCCTACCCGTCTTCCTTCAGCCTATCTTCCCCGTCACAGATGCGATCCCCGATGACCCCGCAGCCCTTCTACCCTTTCACGTCGCGCCGTCGGCTTCCCTTGTGGTCCATAGCTGCATGACATACTGCTTCCTATTAGCACAGTCACACAGCCACGGGCGCAGCTGTTCAGCCACTAATCTGCAAACCCCAGTAGATTGGAAATTTCAAAATCGTTGTTTCTCTCCCTCTGTACCTCCGCTGCCCTCTTCTAAGAAATTAATTCGTTTTCATTTTCAAAAAGTTATTTTCCTGTCATTTCCTGTCGGTGCATTGCCCAGTAAGAAATGCAAAACAAAATCAGTGTGTGATAATCTTGCCTTTGTTCATTAAAAAGAACCTATGTGTTTTGAGGAGTCCATGTGTTTTGGGTTCAGAACTGACACACTGTGCTAGGACACATCACATTTTGTAGCATCAATCAGTTTGCGTGTAATAATCTGTTTGATAGAATGGATGCAGCAGAACACAGCGTGTCACATTGGGAGACATCATCTCCAGAATACATTTCAAAACTATTTTCAGCTACCATTCTTCCCTTCACGACTGATTTTAATAAGTGAACAGTTATTTATTCTCCAACAAAATTTGTAATCTAACACTTTCCATTAAACGTTATCATGCTTTTTTCATAACAGTTGTGAACCAACCAGCAGTGTGAACAATAACGCACTACTACAAGTAGTTGTAGGCAGTGAATTACTGTTACGTGGCTGACCTCTCTTTTTAATTGCTAGTGAGTTGACAGCTGATCTCTACTGACTGATGGAGGATGATGGAACTACAGAAATGAGAGGTGAAAAAAACCCGGTAGATCATGTATGCCATCTCTCTGCCAGTGCTGAGAACCAAAATGACTTGTCAGATTTGGAAACATAAATGGCTGGATTCAGGCACAATGTCCCCGTGCTGAAAATATCCTTTGGGAGGCGAAGTGATTTGAAACACAGCACTTGGGAATTCATCTGATATGACATTAGATTTTCTTATTACACGGGAGCTTGCAGAACTGACAGTTCTGCTCATTGAACGAGACCTGAAAATAAAGAAGAGCTTCTATTTCATCACCAGCTATGAAGAATTTATGGACAAAATTCTGCCATAAATCACACATCTGATATCACTATTAGATCTGCAGAGGCCTGAGGTAGAGCAGTCCTCTCCCTCTTGTGCCTCACTTCAGTCCACTAAAAGCGTGCCCCCGGTGAAGGTGAAGCTGTGCTTGCATGGAGTTTTCCATTGAGTAGCTTTTTGAAATCCCTAAAATGATGAAAAGAGGCTCCACCTCCGGGGACAAGGATGATTTTTTTTTTTTTTTTTTTTTTTTTTTTTTGAAATGGAGGGATTTAGTAGATAATTCCTATTCCTTCAGCATCACCTCCTACAATCTTTCTCTTTCCCACACAGACATCCCTCTGTCCTTTCCCGATCATTGTGGAACCATCTCAAAGGCATTTTCTGATATCCAGGAGATCTCGGGAGAGAGGAAGGATATAAATAAGATGAAAGATTTCTCCTCTTTCTGAAGAAGTAAGGATCTGGTTCAATATTAATGACCGGAAAAATCTTATCCTTGTATAATTTATAAAATCCTCATATATGACATATTTCAATACATAGTACACACATAACTCCTCTTGGCATATACATCAGATACCATATTAGAGAACTAAGACCTTTTTAAAGGAAATATCTTCTGGATAATGAAATAAGCAGCTGGTGAGAAGTTTTGCATTTATGCTTTTGTCTGTAAGAGCTATCAAGCTTACTCCTAAAATAACTGACAGAGTAATCCAAATAACTATTTTGATCAAGCTATCAGCCATGACTACTGAGAATGATAGGACAAAAAAAGAAAGACTCTGGCTCTGTGACAACCAAGCTTTCAAACCAGAATTTAGTCAGATTGACTTCAAATGAGATGAATCAGTTGTTAAAAGATTTATCAGAGATTTAGCAATTTAAAAAGATTTAACAATTACTGTTAAAAGATTTAACAGCAGTAAAGTATAGCTAAAAAAAACAACAACAACAACAACAACAACAAAAAACCTTCTTAGGTTTAAAAATTCAGGCTTCAGAGTTCATATTTAGGTATATAAATGAATAACCTGTTTTTAAAAAGTGCTGTCCAGTTGTGGCTTTCAGTGAAAGTAATAGAAATTCTGTAAGTCCAGAAGTTTGTGAAATCAGAGAATTTATTCAGATACCTCATTTTAGGCACATTTCCAAGGCATGAAATGAGTAAAGTGCAATGAAACTCCCCTCAGATAACATGAAAATGTACTGAAATTGAGTTCTGTTTTAAAGATACTGAGTAAGTATTAAGCTTGAAAACATGAATAACACATTTGTTGCTGTCTTTTGATTCAAAAGGCTGTGTAATCTAAGAGCAGTGTGCATTTTAGTAGTTAGTTCACTTCTAATATCCAAGTTCTGCCTATAGAGTTCAATATAATTAAAGGGTGGGACTGAAACAATGAACAGGTATCTAGTTCATTAGAAAATATTGCAAAGAAAATAATTTGTTTGGAAAAAAAATGGTAAGTGCGGCTAATTTTGTTTCCTCTGAACCGTGTTTTCATGTGTGACTTGTTTTAAAATGTTTACTCATGGGCAGTGAGTTCCTTATTGCTACTACTTAGTCTTCTCTCACTTAGGATTTCTCGTCTTTGGTAACATTTACCATGTTACTCATTAGATGTTAAATGGTAGTAGGGCACTGCCAGACTTCCACCATTTTTTTCAGACTTTCACTGGAAATAAAAATTAGATAATTTCTTGTTTACAAGACTGAAAAGAAACCCACTGGCCTTCAATTATGTACTGTATATTGATGGTGCACAGCAGTAAAAAGTGTTATATGAAAAAGCAGTAGGGGATGAACAGGCCTGATAGCCCATGTATCTCGCAGTGGGTTACCAATCATGCCACGAGGAGCTTTTTCTGAATGTCTTACTTCTCACAAAGCAGTTCACTCGTGCTGCAGGCTAGATTTGTTGTTGTGTCAGCTTTCAGACTGCTGATCACTCTGTCTTCTCCTAAAGCAGTAAAGCTTTCCCAGCCATCACAGGAGCAATGAATCTGACATCTTCTCATTGCAGCATTCATTTTACTGTGGTCTTTCTGGAGCATACAAACTCAGACACTGAAGTTAAACTTGGGCATTCAATGAATTTTCAAATAAAAGAACATACCAGCTATAGGTCACAGTGAAATGCCATCAGTCTGTCTCCATATTACGAGCAGAGAAGTGGTGTCTGTCATCCTACTTTTTATTACTGTGCTGGAGAGAGGTGGAGTTGTGACTATGGATGACATACTCTTCTCACAGCCAAAATTTAGAAGAAGGCATTTAAATAACTTGCTTATTCAGTGCTGAACGTATTTCTTCACCCCTCTTGATTTAGGTGAAGGGATTTTGAAAGCATATATATATATATATTTTTTTCTTCACACAGGCCTGGCTCTAAGTTTTATGCCCCTTTATTGCCTCTAAACTTTTGCTTAAAATGAATATGGCAACTATACTAAATATTTGATGTGCATGCCATGTTCAGCTAACACTTCGTAAAGTGAGCAGTGCTTTTATGTTTCTTTGGTGCCCACCTTGAAACTCTTATGATATATATTGTGCCTTACAGACCACTTTTGCAAATGCTAACCGCTTAGCTATTTTTATAACTGCTTTATAAACTTCTTGTACCCCCTGACCTGCTGCTTCTGTCATCTGTCAGAAATTTCCAGCTCCTCGCTGGCCTCATTGCCACGTAGACAGCCAAGTGGGTGTTTCGTGTAGCCAGTGGAGAAAAGACCTCCATGGCAGTGGTGTGAAGGGAAGTGTAGGAAAAAGTGTCTCAGGCAAAACAGATGGGGGAGAGGAGTCGTTCAAGCAGCCTCCTTCATCTCATCACTGCTTATCCCTTTTCCTCCTCGTCTCCCCACGCACCCATCGTGCTTGTGCTGAACGGGTGGCGTAGCTGTGTTCCAAGTCCCAGCCCAGAAAAGCTGGTAGGGATGGAGGAGGCTCACGGTAATTGGTTAATCAGCTATTTTCAATTCAATTCCTGGCTGTGCTTACCGTGGAAAATTAACAGTCCTTGTGTATAAATATGACCCCTACTCCTGGATTAATTTGATTATGTGAGAATCTCAGTTTTCATTTAAAAATAATAACTTTCTGGCCACTCTGATAAAACAAGTTTGGGTATGTAGTCTAAATATACCCAAATGGCTTAAAAACCAGAAGATAAATATGAAGAACAAATGAATCTCTTAAGGAAAAAAAAAAAAAAAAGTTTTAAATCTCTGTTATGATTGCTTGAGATCAAATGTTTTGAGAGCAGAAAATTTCTCATTTTCACTCAGTGCTGGATCAGCATTCTGTGAAAGCCAAATCTCTTTAAGGCTGCTTCATTTGGGCCCACAAGTAGAGAACTCATCTTCTTTAATGACATCTGTTATCTTAACCTAGGGTTCCTCTCAGATATCTTTGGTTACGCAAAATGCCCTCTATAGACATTCTGCACTGCTAATTTCATTCTTGGTGTAACTTTAATTTCATCTGTATTGCTGTGAGAGAGGATTTTGCCTATGAGTGCCTATCTGCTCTGCAATAGACTGGTGCTTTAGTTTTGCATATTTAAGAAAAAAGCAAAAACTTAATTCTCTAGTAATTACAAGTCCTATTCTGTTAAAGGTCTGATACATGCTATAAATGCTGTGGCAATTACTTTATTAGGAATGTAACTTAAAAGCACAGAGCTTTTACTTAATGGAGCCTTGATTTTCCTCTGGGCTTATATGTGCTAGCAGAAGAGTAAGTCTGTTTAGAGCCCAGGTCATGCTGGTCTGCAAGGAAATATTTTTATAAAACTTCCTCATTTGAACATCTTCTGTTGTTAAATTTATGTATTACTGTTGAGATACCATTGACGTACATGGAACTGTGAAGATAAATGAAGTGTATACTAACAAATTAAAATGTGCTAGAGAACAGGTCTAGGCACTGGAACTTGATTGTCTGTGCTGGTAGATCGCTAAGATAGGGTCTAATGTGATTTCAGCTAGGCTAATTAGCACTCTCTCAAACAGTTTCTAAATATGACTTGTTTATTTTACTAGTGCATATATAGCCTAATCCATTAATTTAACCTGTGTGGATAGAACTTTAAAGATTCAGTCAATCTTTAGCAAAGGACAGTTGTAGGACTATTTTAGAAACTGTTCAAAGACGGAATAATGCTAAAGAAATACTAGAGACCTGAGCAACTTGTGATTATTCTACTGAACTACTTTTGATTATTTTTCCATATATTACACTGTTTCACAGATAGAGAGAGGAGTCTAAGGATTATTTCTATAAAAATCCAGAGCATCTAAGGAGAAAGGGCCCAGTACATCTAAGGCAGATTTCGCCTGAAGCTAAAGTTGAATGTCAAGACCTCCAGGATACGTGTTCCTTTCAGTGCATTACTATTCCTGTTCAGCAGGGAACAGAGTATGTTTCGGATATCTCTCAGGCTTAGTCTGAAAAATGGTAAAGAGAATTCTTGCACTTGAGGCTGGAGCAGCATTTGGCAGTTTTGAGAGGAAGTCCCAGGTTGTTTGGTTGTGAAGCGATGTTCACAAAAATGCTGACAGCCTCAATATCAGTAACATCGAAAGAAAAAGTTAGTCCTTACCAATTGGCTTTCTGTTGAAGCTGTAAGGGCCAAGGGGATCAAGAAGATGACTTAAAGACAACCATGTCCTCCCAGTTCTACTTTTCCAAGTGCCTGGATAATGTAGTCCACTGAAGCATTAACCCTGACAAATACTGACAATATTAGGGTGAGATATGTTGTTTTCAACACTAGGAAGCTGCAGTTAAGTTCTCATAGCCAGTTCAGTGTTCACTGATAGTCATTCCATGTCTCTGTAAAAGTAGTTTTTGTCTTAGATATTGTAAGCCCTTGTTTCTGGAACGAAAGTGACTTGGAAAAGCCATATATTGTTTCTGTTGGCAAGTTACAGAAAGCTTGTCTAATTTTTTTCTAGTTCCTTCAGGCCAAGGTATTGCTGACTTTCTGGAGCTCCTCAATCAAACTCACAGGGGAGAATTAAAGCTAATTGTTTTCACAAGAAAAACTGTTCCATAAAAAAAACAACAAACAACAACAACAAAAAAACAAACCTGCAATATAGTTTGAATTTGCACTTTTTGAGAGGCTCTTTATACTTGTTATTTCTTTCTTCCTAAGATAGAATGTATGTTTTGTGAATGCCCTTGTAAATTTTGTTTGTTTTTTACTATTTACTGCATCTAGGCAGAGGGCAGGGAATACTAGAGAAAATGTAAACCAAAATATAAATGACAGGAAAATTAATTAATTTATCCAGCTAAGATCTTTGAAATAAAAAAATATGAAAGCACTGGAGGATGACTTGAGAACTCTGAAAATATTATTTTCTTTCAAACCCTACTAACCTCTAAAAGTTTAATACTAATTTTAATATATTGAAAGCCTCCCCATTTGAAATGATAACTACTTCGTACATCATGTATGTCATTCACTTTTTAAATGAAGGCAGCTATCAAGACTAGGGCAGGGTTAGTTTATTTGATCTTGCATGATGTTTCATAATTTTTCTGACTGTTCGCTCATCTCAGATGGCTATAGATCATGTTGGTAATACAAGCTATAGCTAACGAGGTTAAAACCTTGTGTGGCACTGGCCATATTACTCCCACTTTGGAACCTCCCAACAATTTCCTTCCTGAAGCCCCTCTCTTGACTTGTGTGGCACAGGGCATTCAATCTTCATAAATGCAAACAATTGAGTTCATGGGACCTCTTGCTCCAGTTGCAGATAACCCTGCCTCCCCCCCTCACTCTCTGTTGATAAATGTTTGATGCCAGCTGGGATTAGAACTGTGTTATGCCTCCCTGCTAATGAAAAATATTGCTTTCAGGGAATTTGTAAGGCAGTCCTGTGTTCTCATTTTGACCTGTTTTATTCCCCACCAGGTTCTATACTAAAGGAAGAAAAATAATGCATGTACTGAGAAAATCTCTTGGCTTTCTCCCTGGAAAGTATTCTGTGGACAGAAATCTGTATTTTCAGTTCAGGCGATTTTTTTAATGCGTTTCCACCACTGTTGACAGTGACTCTTAGAAGAGCGTGATCAGGAAATGAATGTGAGGATGCCTGTGAAAAGGACTAGGAATATTCTGTTGTGGATCTGTATATTTTGTTTTACTCGGGGCTTGAAGAGCTCTTTTCCAAGTTCTGCATACAGCCTTGATTATACAGTAACGATAAGCCTATGTTATCACAGGGAGTAGAATTTTCTTTATGCTGAGGAAAATACATTGGGATGAAAGAGAAGTACATTGGGATGTCAGCAATAAGTTATCTAGAATTTTGGAAACTGAGTTTTTAGCCCCTGGGAGCTGTCTTATTGCAAAGAGAGCAAAGTGGGCTTCTACTATTTTCTTGTGTAGAAACCACCACTGTGAGCACCAGCAATCCCAGAATATTGCATTTTCCTGCATGCATTGTATGATTCGACACCTCAGTCTTTATTTTATGCAAATACTCCGTATAGGAGGAGATCTCTCTTATGCCCTTCCCTTGTATGCCTGTACAGGGATGTATAACTTAAACTGCAGCTTGAGATAGACATCTGCCTGCTTCCACAACCCAGCAGGTTTCCCACAGCCCTGCGTAGAAAACATCCTTCCACCAGACAGTAGATAGCCAGCATGGCTGGAAGAGTATAATTTAACTGAAATAAATCTCAAATGGATTCGGTTTTCAGATTTCAGTGAAAATAGCAGATGTAGTTTTGTTAATTTTGTGTCATGCATCATGTTTTCTAAGAAAACTAGAAGGAATTTGGCCAGAGCGTAGAGGAAGTGTCCTGTGTGGAGGGCATCTGCATTGTAGGACAGTGCTGGGGCTGCTGACCCCAACACACTGAGGGCCCTTGAACAATGTGTTTTTGTTTGCAATTTATGCTCCTCTCCCCTTCTTGATTAAGCTTTACTAATGGAAAAGCAGTTGTGTTTGATCTTTAACTGTGGTTTTCAATGACAGCAGTAATTTAACAGTGTTCAAGGTGTGTCTACTGTACAGGAATAACTCTGTGTGGTCTGTCACAAATGGATGTGGCATTACAATATGGCACCTAAATATTCAATTTAGGTAGCAGTTTTCTGGTTGAATTGGGTGTAAAGGTCCACATTTTGGTAGCACAGTTGTTGCAGAGGAAGCTTCTGTGAGGAGAGGGTGGTGCTACCCAGTGCTGGACACAGCTGGTTCCAGATGGTTCCAGATGGTTCCAGTCAATTCCAGTTAGTTCCTGTCAGTTCCACTTGGTTCCAGTCAGTTCCACCCGGTTCCAGCTGATTCCAGTCAGTTCCAGCTGATTCCAGTCAGTTCCAGCTGGTTCCAGCCAGCTCCATTGGCCTGACAGTAGGACTCAGCTGAGCTTGTCAGTGAAGCTGGTGGCTCCCCTGTGAACACGTCTATAAGACAGGGCAAAATGTGAGATGATTATGAGGGGAAAAGTGTCAGAAACAGCTCTGTGAACCCAAGGTGAGGGTTGGGAACAAAGGAGCAAAATCAAGCCTAGGACAAGGCAAGGGTGAGTGGGTGCTGTTGTTTTAATCTGTCTGTGCTTCTTCTCACTAAATCTATCTTGGTTGGCAATAAATTCATTTTCCCCAAGTGGAGTCAGTTTTGCTTGTGACAGTGGCTGGCAAGTGATCTCCCTGACTTCATCTGGGCCTGTCTGGACACCTACCTGGGCAACCTGCTCTGAGGATCCTGCTTTGCAGGGGGGTTGGACCTGATGATCTTTCAAGGTCCCTACCAACCCCTACAGTTCTGTGATTCTGTGATCTATTTTCATCCTATCAAGAATTTTCTCCTGTTAAGGAGGGAGCATGAGCGAGCGGCTGGGTGGGTGCCTGTCAGCCAGCCAAGGTCACCCCACCACACCAGGGTGGAAAATACAGTTGGTTCACTCATGATCACATCAAAAAGCATCATGCTGAACACAAGCATGTCCTAGCAGCAACAGACAATTTTCATTTCCATGCTTTCTCTGCTTGCACTATGAGTGCTACACCTGTGACTGGATAGTGCTCTCAGTGCATGTGTTACCTTAGTATCATCTGACTTGTTCTAACCACAAAATCGAAATGCAGCTCCCAGCTTATGTCCTGGGGATAGCTATAGTTTTGAGAAATAGACTCAGAGACTATGAAGTCCCAGATATTAGTGAATTGTGCAGGTGAGCTTTGACAAAACAGACTTCAGGTTTCAATAGAATTGAAAGTAAAAACAGTTGTGTTTTCATGCAAAGTATATGTTCTATTACATTTTGACTTTTTTTTTTCTTTTCTTCTAGATAAACATCATGTCAATGGAAACAGAATGGTAGAACCTTTCCCAGAGGGAACACAGATGGCTATATTTGGTAAGACATCAACTTTAGCATAAAGGCTTTAAGCTGTATGGTTTTACTGCATGCTAAATTTCTTGTTTTCAGCCTGAGTTCAGAATCAGGGCTGCTATTGGCATTTTCTAATCACTAGAATTAGCTAGAGCCAGTGTTCATTTTGGGAGATGTCCATGCCCCAGGAGGAGTATACTGAAAGTATTTTGCTGAGTTATACAAACGAAATTTAATATCTTATTTTGTGTCATATAAATTCCCAAATAGTAGGTTTTTATGTGTGTTAAGTTCTGTAAGATTTTTCATTAGTTTGAACAACACTGACGGTCATTCATGACTTCCCAGACCTTAAGTTGTACTGTTGGGTAGAAAGCTTTATCTACTGTACTTGCTGAGTTGTTACCATTTACATGTTCCCAAACCAAGCCTGCTGTTCTGTACTTTGTGAATAATCCTATAGACCATACTGAGTGACAACAGAGCTGGAAAAGTGGAGAGTTGTAAATGAGAAGATGTTTAATTTCATTGTATTTGTGCTAATTTGCATGAATATGTAATTCTTTGAGCCCTGTTGTAAAACTTGAAAAAAGTATTTCTCCGGGGAAATGAGGAATTACTTCTGGAAGAAGCAGACATCCTAAAATAAGTCAGAACCACTAGCTTATTTTTGCCAAGGTATGGACTTCATGCAAATCTGGGAATAGTCAGAGCTGTCATTTCAGAATGTGCTAATCTTAGTCCTTAAGGGTGAGCCTATGGAATTTACCTGGGAAGAAAGAAGTGGATTCCTGTGACAGTTATTCTTAAAATTTACTGTGGTAGAGAATGAAAAATGTCCCAAACCTGTTTTAAGCTATAAGAATAGGTTGTTTAGAAAAGACATTCTCTGTTACTTTCTACAGGATGGTACAAAAGTGCCTTAGAAAATTTATTATATCCTCTTAAATATTTATCTATCTGTGATGTTGTAGTAATTCTTGATGCTACTTGATACACCTGCTATATCATCTAGTCTGATGGAGTTGTGAATTATGTTAAGTATAGGGCAGGTATATAAAGCAGTCAACACTATTTTTGACCTGGGCCTATTCTAATAAAATACATATAAATATTGTCACACACTGTGTATAACAAAAACTGGAAGATATACATAAAAATGGAGGAGGTAGCTATGAAAGCAGTTATTCTGAGAAGCAATGCTATATAAATGTCCAATATGATATAACAAAAAGAAAAAAGGCAGCCTTTAAATATGTAATCAGGGGTATAGTGAGTTGGCATTTAACAGGCAATTTTACACACACATGCAGTGTTTCCAAGAGATACTAAAATGCATTTCACATTCTATTGAGTAATTAGATAAAATTAATTAATAACAGCAACTAAAGGTGAAACACTGAAGCAAACCATCAAAGGAACCAAGAGAATCTGCGTATCATTCTGGTCTTTAGACAGGGACAGGGAGATTTAGCTGGGTGCCTAGCCACAGGCTTCAGATGTCTTGGCCTCACTAGGCTGTCAGCTGCCAAACCAGGGTGATGGAGGTCTCCTATAGTTCTGTTTTGTGATAACTTGGAAGTCCTTGGGCACCCAAAATGGACCAAAACACCTGTCACGCACCCTATTCGCCCCAGATGCTTCCTGAGGTTATACATCAATAGAAGACCCATCTCTATAAACAGAAGAATAGTATAAATGATCTTCCCTACATGGTATGGAAGATAACCTTAGATAACCTGATCATCCCTACTGTGTTAAAGGCTAGGAACCTGTATTTTACAGGAGAAAGTAGCTTATGTCAGTATGATGTTTTCTCAGTCACTGAGTTAGGCAATAGTGATCTGTCTGGTCTGATTTAGAAAAAGAAAAGACTCTGCATAAGTATTTCGAAAAACCTGTGCAGTGTCTGAAAGTTCATATATAATAACAGTTTACTTATCTGTCTGGAATGAATTGATGATCTTAGTCTACTTTCAAATAGCAGAGGTGTATGCACATCTGAAATATTTAGCAATCCTGTGTGGAATTCAAAGGGCTAAGTTAGCCATAGGCACTAATTTATCATCCCAAAATTATCTTTTCATTTGATTATTGCAAAATATCACAGTAAACGTTAACTTCTCTGTAGTGCTAATGTTGCTGTAGTTACCGTGGTTAAAGAGGAAAAATGGTTTGTGGGTGTCACCATTCAGTTATCATCGTGACTTCTTGAAGTTCTCTTCAAAGTTCCTCTAATTCAGTGTTGTCTTCCTGCCAGTATTCCCCTGTCTGCGGATTTTGGGAACATCAAAAAATTCCTGGAGTGGTGGAATGACAGATTGTTTGGTAGTTTTGTTCGAACTAATGGAAAAAGGATTTCAAGTTACCTTTTGAGTTCTAAAAGGATGTAGAGATTGTCCTCCGGATAATCTCTCATAGCAAGCAGGGTCATGGAGTTCTGGTGCAGTCTGATATTGATATAGTCCTCACTATTTATATTGTTAAAGCTCCTCCTTTATCTCCTTTGTGATGCTTAGATCAATTTCCCAGTGTCTGTGCGGGTTGTTAGCATGAGTGCTGCTATTGATTGTATGACTGTTGATTGTACATAGTTCGTACATTTTCATAGAAATTAATATACTACCTACAGAATTTCATTGGAAGAGCTCAAAATCTTATTAAACACCCTAGCTGTAATCATTCCTGAAGGAGTCTCTAATATTCCTATCAAGCCCGATAACTTATATCATTTTTAAATTGCCCTACATTTTCCACAAGAGCGTGATTGCAAATGTTGGGATAGGTGCTGAAAACTCATGCTGCTGCCATCTGTGCTGTGAATAAATGGAAAACCTACATGTTCTTAGGTTTACTATTAGACCTGAAATATACTAGTATACAAACATGACTCTGATGATAATTGTTGTCATTTGTTGGCATTGGCATCACATTCTGATAAATGATGCTACAATTCATTTTTGCTACCTTCAAGGGGGTAGTGCTTGCTGGCCCCACGTGAATGGGGATGAAAGGAAGCACTCAAAGAAAAATATTGTGTGAGTAATTCTTCTCAGATTGTTACTCATCCTATCTACGTATGTTCCGCTTAACGAGTTTTTTTTTTTTTTAATATTTTAGGACTGTGTAGGGTAGGAGGAAGAAACTGAGCAAGTTGTTTGTAGGAGTAGTGTCTCTGACTCTACCTTAGCAAGAGAGTGCTTCTTAAATCTCTTATGTGGCAACATCCTTTAATCCTTTAATTCTGATTGCACGGGGACAAGTCTCAGTAGTCACTGAGAAGTAATCCCTCTTCCATAAAAATATCTAGAAAAGCTGAAAGATGGTAAATAATCGTATGATTTTATCATAAGAGCAGTAGTTACTCAGAAGTAATCCCTCTTCCTTAAAAACATCTAGAAAAGCTGCAAGGTGGTAAATAACCATATGATTATCCTCACTACTTGCAGTGAATATTCCTACTACTTGGATAGTTTCAGATTCACCACTAAAACTACAATATAAAACGTAATACTGGGTTGTAAACACTAATCCTTTTACCTGCTAGCAAAATGCAGTTAGATTGCTTTATATAGCTCCATCTTCCGCAAAACCTCCTTAGAGATGCTCTTAGCAATGCTATGCTATTTGCTTTATGATATGACTTCATGTTTTGATCAAGGTACAGGGTGAATGTACACGGGTAATTGTTCCTGCAGCTTTCCCATTTATAACAGAACCTCACAGTTTTCAACAGACTATTTAAATGATCTTGAGACTCTCGGGTTGTCTGTTTAGCATCACTCAGCTGCCTAAGATATGCCTATTGTTCATTAGAATAAAGAAATGTGTCCTTGTTTCTACAATGGTGAAAAAGCTAGATTTCAAGGGTGAGGGTGACTCTTTAATGGAAATGTTTTAAGGCTAACCATCCAGTGACCTCTTAATCCAGATTCCAGCTAGTAATGAAGCACTAAGAGCACAAGATGTGCGCAGACACTGCACAAGGTCTCACTGAAAACACTGTACAATTCTATATCAAAATCATTTTGTCCCTTGAAGTAAAGAGGGGGGTGTATTCCCAACTTCAGCTGCTGAAACAGATGTAATGCTGGGTATTAGGTGTTTGAGTTTTAGATGGTAAAATATAAGAGATTCAATAAATGCCTGTAAAGATTTTTTCCCTATCATTTTTATGGCCACAGATATTTTCACATTAAAATATTTTGCCTATAGTGACTGTTTTTGACCAAAAAAAAAAAAAAAAAAAAAAACCAACAAAAAGAGAAAACCTGAACATAGATTAGGGAACTGATAATGTTTGGAAAACAACACATTTAAAGTCTAAAATCAAGATTTGGATGGAGGTGTATGCAAATGATAAAGGTGCTTCAAAGCTGCAGAACATATGTTTGCAATGAATACTTCCATCAGTGCCAGTGAATTGGTATTTTACACACATTTAAATGCACTGCTGTATTATGCTCAGTAACATTTCTGGTCAGAGTTTCTGACTTTTAATTGTGTATGTTTCTTAAACAACTGCTGCTATTGCAAGACTCCAGTTTATCACAGAGCAACTACATATTCCCTGTGCTTTATATGATATCTTTATCACATAAAAGGAAGCATTGTGTGTACATCATAGAAGAACTCTTACCTTTACTAAAACCTGGCAATAGTTCAGATCTGTAGTTATTACACTTTTTAAATACAGGACCACGTTATGTTGTATTTGCTTGACATGTACTGGCTAATAATGGGGTAATTGGTTTCTTGCTGTAAACAAAATATAGACAGCAGTAGGATGTTAAGTAACTGATAAGATCTAATTACAGACATTTCTGAATTGGCAGACAGATCCAAGCTTGTTCACCTTCTGCTCCACACTTAATAGGCAGCAGCAAGTTCCAGTAATTCTGTGTAGCCGTATTATTGTTGTATTTTGCCTGAGTTTTTATGACCTATTGAGATTCAGATGTACCCTGTGCATTTCCACTGCTTCCAAAGGTTATTTAAAAACTAAAATAGCATTACCCCAAGGTTGTCCTCTCTCAGCCTTCACATGTGGCCAGTTCAGCTGCCTCTGCAGCACCGCACCATCCAGCCCTGACACGGCTCAGGCTGCTGGGGAGCTGCGCTCCGCACACAGGACCTGCTCTTGGATGGTTCAACCTCTCCCAATAAAGGTTTCACCAGGACAACTGTTCAACTGAGGGAAAATAATTTCCATTTCTTATTGATGTATTTCTCTTGTTCAGACAGTCCAGAATGTTTTGGCTATTCCTTTCAGCTGAAAGTCAGAGGACTTTTAATTAAAATCCTGAAGACGTACTTGGCAGCCATTGTAGAGAATTCTCTGGTGTAAGCCATTACATGATCATATAATTGCAAGATTTCTGAAAGACTGGAGCAGAATTGGGCCTTTGTATTGGGTCTTCAGACTTAAGGGAACTACTTTAAACCTATGATTAACTATTTATTGTCATATTCATGTGCACAAACTGCTTTCATAGTTTCTGTAACCTCAGCGAAGAGAATAATCTAGGTTCAAGCTTTCATTCTCTGTAGATCTGATGGATTTTTGGGGAATCTTGCCCAATAGAGGAATATTTTGTATATATTCTGCTTTAAAAATTGATCATGACATTCAATGAGGTTATTATCAGCAGATAAATATAATAACAGACAACAGTATTTGTTATTTATCTTGCTGATCACTCGGAGGTGGGATGATGTATTTAAGATGTATTTATTCATGATCACTGTATGTAAGTTTTCTTTACTTGTTCCTGAAACAGCTACTGATGGCCGCTGTCAGATAAGAAGGTGTGTTAGGATGTCCTTTGGTCCGACTCATTTTTCAATTACTGTGGTTTTATAATGAGCTCTGTTGTTCTCACCATGAAAAGGAAATCACAGGAAACAACGTTTGGACCCCAAGAGAAATACTGTTATCTTTAGATGGTAAGAAAAGATCAAACAGCTTTTCTCTGTTGCTCAGGAAAGGAAAAAAAATCTTTAAACCATGCAACACGTCAGAAGATATATCTCTATCTGAAGAGAATATGAGACTTCATGATGTTGAAACAGGTGTGTGTGCTGTGACCCAAATTGTAGGAGAAATATCTACAGCGATATTACCAGATGTTACTAGGTTCAGATTGTGGAAGAATTGAGAGCCAGAGGGAACATCTTCCAGAAGGGATTCATGTTTCTTATGCTAATTCTCTTTCAACATCTTGGAAGAGTGAAGGAAGTGTACTAATTGGCTGGATTTGTACAGCGTTGAAGTGTTAAAGTTGTCCTGTGTTCAGAAGATGGTGTAAAAATGGACACTGAACTTTCTGGAGTTCTAGAATGAGAAAATAAACCCTTGAAGACATTGTATAACAGAAAGGGATTGTCTAAAGGGACGCTGCTGTGTCCTGAAGCAAAATTATGTTTCAACTCTTACCTTCAAAGTGTGCTTATTAAATAAATATTTGCTTATTTCCCTTTTTTTACATTCCAGATACTGACTTATGGCCAGTGTCTTTTCAGTGCCTCTTCCAGAGAACTGTAACACAGCCCAATTAAGCAATTGCCAGGGAACGTTCCCTGTTTAGGACTTAACACTCTAACCAGGTAGCTGTGAATTGAAAATCTTCCTCTCAGGTGATAAACACAGAAATGACCATAATTCTGGATCCCTTTGAAAATAAAAACTTAATATTCAATTTCTGTTTTGCTCCAGCACATTATTTACCTTGTGCGTTAAGTGCCGGCGGTCTGATTTGATAGCTCTGTGTGTTGCAATTGCAGAGCACCATGCGAGGCAGACCCAGATAAATACAAAATGGTACAAGTCTGCTTGGTCTTCGCCAAGGATGTTGCCTGACATATATAAACACTAATAAGGGACAATAAAGTATCCTTAATGCAAAGTGAAAACTGTCCTTGATCAGCACAACCCTTCCTAGCATTCTTTTATTTCAAAGGATCCACAGCTCTTTCTTTTTGCTTCTGAAAACAAAAGTAGCACGGCCTTCAAACACAATTATCTGTCCTTTTCCATCAGGGACTTGTTTACCTTAATTTAGCTTTCTTGAGGTAATGAAGAATTTAGCTTTGTGTGGGTTTCCACTTAGAGTGTCTATTCCACATTAGCAAAGATCTAGAGGTGTTTAAGAGTAAATCAGATGCAGCTTTTCAGTCAACATCACTCACCTTAAAAAAAAGACATTTAATTAGGTTTTTGGGACTTTCTCACTGAGCCAAGTAGAAAAGCCATAGTTGGTTTTCACGGGTTTTGGGGTAGGGCTCAGTGATCTGCAGTGGAAGGAATTGCCTCTGTGTTTGATTTCCTATGCAAAAAGTCAGCAGAGAGCACCTAGACTACTTTTGCAATGCAAAAGCCTAGCAGAGAAGTAATTTCTTGCCAATGATAAATAGGGATGTATCAGTGACTGGGATGAACATATGCTTGGCATCATTCTGAGTTGGTTTAAGTTTGAAATAGAAGTAAATTATCCTGTTAATGACTAGGGGATGCCCTCATCAGATTTATGCTGCTTTGTGGGAGATGTGTGTGTGTGTTTATGTGCTAGGATATACACACATACACATTTACAATCAGAATTTATCCTTAGATTCCTGTTCATAAAGCACAGAGCATGGTGATATGACATAAAACACATCAAATAGTGATGTTTTATTCTATTCAGCCATGAAAAATGTGATGCTAATTGTCAGTAGTTACAACAGCAGGGAAAAAAAAATACAAGGAGGTTTTTGGAGGCATAAAATTGTGTTGTTTTGATAATTTTAGACATACTGTGACATTCAGTGAATTTTACAGATTGTAGTGGATTTATCCTTACAATGGCACCATCACAGACTGACAATTTTAGAACTGGGGATATGAGACAGAGCAATTAGGGTCCTATATTAAAAAAAAACAAAACAAAACAAAAAAAAACAACAGACTGCTTATTATTGAGTTACTCAGTCTGGGATAATTTAGTGTGATTTTGTTGATTTTTCAGGAGTTTTTCCTCTCCTGATAACGTTATTGATGATCTTAAAAATATATCATTATATATCTTGCTTAAAATCTGAGACATAAAAATCTTCACATGCTTTTGCAATGCTTGCTCAGAAATGCTTCTGAAGCTCAGGGGAACCGACTGGAATCTTTATATCGATCTCATCAGTGCTTTGAACTCATCAGGCTTGAATTAATCTCAATAAATTTTAGGCATCTAATCCAAACTGGTCTTCAAGAATCCCTTCCTAGTCAGAGATAGCGCATCTGGAGGTCAGCTCATAACAGTTTCTGTCTTAGAAAGGAATGAATCATCCTCTGTTGGTGCCTCCTTCTGTCAAAAGCTATCTAAACAACTAGCTTAGACCAGAGGGAATTCATTCATTTGCATAAATGTGTTGCAAATATTTTATCCTAGGGCATTTGAGACATCCACAGGGGGCTGGCAAGGATGATACAGGTCTCACAGGAGATCCGTGCTCTTCTGAACTAGCAGATGAAAGCCAGATAGAATTATCTAGGACATCCCAAATGGTATCAGATACCTAAGTTTAGGGATGCCGTGTGCAGATGAAGACCTCTAGAAGTAACATGCATGTGTCTCTGTGTGAGATAGGTGTCTGATCTCCTGTTACAGCCCTTGGAAAGCTGGTCAGCAAGGCAGGATACAGTTGCCCAGATTTGGTTTTACACTTTCTGTAAATTGTCCTTGATCTCCTGCTTCCAAGGACACAGGTTGGCTGGTTGTCATATGTGCCACTCATACGCCAGTCCTGTGCAGAATTGCTTCTGAAGGCATCTCAGGTGCCACCAGATGCCTTTGTTTGCCTCTACTGAGCCCTGGATCCCCACCGACCACAACGGGAAGCTTGGACGCTTCTGTAACTCATGAACACCTAACTCGAGAGACCTAAATGCTGTTCAAGCCTAGAGGCTTTTATTTCAAGTGTGAGGTTAGCAGAGAATTGCTATTAATTTCTCGAGTATTTCTCACAGAGTCCCGTATCTTCCAGTACCTGTCAGGTGCATTATTTTCCCTTGTATTTGGGGTAATACCACGTTATTAAGATTACCTTCAGTGACAACTGGTGCTGGCTAGTAGCAGCTTTCTGCCTTTTCTGGACAGCACACAAAAATCTGTTGTCTTCAGAAGAGAGTGAAGAGTCCAGCGTTTTAGAGGGTCAGACAGAATTCTGTTCCAGGTTTTTCTTGCAGAATACCACCTGGCTTTGCTCTCTGCGCAGGAGATACTTTAGGAAAAAAAAAAAAAGCAAAAAGAAGAAAAAAGAACACCAAAAATCCCATCAACATCTAAAAGAAAGAAATTATATGATAGTTTTTTCAAATAAGATAAGAAGTACTAATCACAAAAAAAAATCTGATTTGAGCTGAACTGTAAGTAATTTTGAAACAGCCGTAGTTATTTGTTTGTGAGCCAGGGAAAACAGCATGCAATATGTCAAGCTTTGAGATAAAATTTATTGGTGTGTCATTGGCTTAAATCCAACATTATGCTCATAAATAATATAATCCTAGTGTGACACATTTCTGCTTGAACCTTGACTGAAAATTATTGAGAATCATGTTATGAATTATGTAGTAGCAGTCACGCATTCAAGTCAAAAGGATATAACTTGAGCGAAATGTTGAAATGTATTTGTAATTAGGTACACAGTCTAAAGACGCATAGGTGCGGGAAGGGCAAGGTGTCTTTCTTCGTATCCAAAGGCATAACATGGAGCCTTGCTCATGGCTAATGGTCACCCAGCTTTTATTGACTCATTTTTTCTAGGATGGAAATCTAGGATCTGTATCTCTTGCATGCTATTAGCACCATCTTTGGTGTCTTATTTATGCTAGCTCGGTGTGACCCAAGGCTCCAGACAAATCCCTGACAGCACCTCTAATACAGACCAACTGCACAGCAAGATGGGAGCAACTTGGTGTATTTCAGTGAAATGCATGTGACAAACCTAGAGAGGACAGACTTGTGGGTTTAAGCATCAGGATGGTTGTACTCGCACTGATCAAGTGTGAAAGTGTCATCCTCTGTGGCAGATAAAGAGAATAACAATTGCTTTGCTTTGTGGAGACCTATAAAATCAAGACAATTTTACTGTGCTACCACATTACAGATCTGGGCATATTTATAGGCGTAGAAGGACTTAGATTTTAGTAGCTAGCGTAGTCACCCTTCAAACCATTGTGTAGTGTGCTGCTTGGCTGTAGTTCACAGTGGTTATTTCTAGTTTACTACAGAAACTCACACCTGACCTCTTTGTTTTTTTTCATCCTTACTGCATGTGTACTACTCTGTTCCCAGTCTCTCTTCCCGTGAGAGCCAACCAGTTCCTCTGCTGTGAGACTTGCATGCGGTTATGGGAATAGTTCATCCTGGTACCACACTCATCACACGGTGAGGCAGAATGAAGTTCCACTCCCTCTTATCTCTACTGCCCTCAAAGCCCTCCTCACATCCTGTAATGTCCTGATGTGTTCTTCTGTCATGCCCCAAGGCATTCAGCCCCCACCTTTTGTCCTATACTATGGAAACGCAGCTCGCCTGGCTTGACAGAGTTTTGAAACAAAATCCTGAATTGAAAAAAAACGTGTGCACACATAGGCATAACCCAAATTGTTTCTTAGCGCTGTAGGTAAAATGTGTTTTGCATGGTAATGGAAGAACAAGGTTGTTGACCACATTTTCCATCTCAGAGCTTTAGACATATTCAGCCACCTGGAGCTGACTATAGTGTGAGAATTTGGCATCTGTGCAGAATTCATGAATATATCTGACTGTACTTGTTCGAGTAGTGTACTGTCAGACAAAGGAGACTGCATATAGCTGGAAACTTGTCATATGGATTTCTTCTTACTGATTAATATCTCCTATCTCCTTTCTTTTTGCTTTCATCAACAGACTTTTGAGTAGGTCACCAATGCCTCCGTGTGTGAGACAGGGCCAAAACTTGTATTTTTATAAGGTTTGTTTACACTATATTTTTTTTTACATCTTGAGCTTAAATATTGCCAGTTACCTCATTTTAAAACTAATCTCAGTCCCCTGTATGTAGAGGCTACAATTATATGTGCTTTATTATGCTGTAGACCAAACCCAAGGGTAAAGCAAAGATATTTGTAGCCTTGAGGCAGTACAGTTGCTTTAACGGGCTTATTGATTATATACAAATAACTTTCCCCAAATTCAAGGTACTCACTGTGTGGATCCAAAATGTTTTGGAGCATGTGCTGAAGCTTACAGAAGTGTTATGTTGCTTGGAACCTGAGGCTATGAGAGTCTTTCAAATCTCAACGAGTTGCGTTCTCTCTGGCTGCAACCTGCTGTGAGCCTGGGACACTTTGCTGATGACTCCGTCAGTCATAGCTTGTCCCCAGATTCCCTGCATGTACACAGCTTTGTGGAGGAGAGCAATATATGGATTTTTAGTGATGGTTAGTATGTGTGCAATTCTTTTCCCTGTCAATGCATTGTTGGAAAGTGGAATAGGAAAGGTTTTCCCTCATGATGAGTGCTGCACCCTATATGTCAAAAGAAATCTAGTAGAACTGGGGGGCAGAAATTGGGGGGCAAAAAGGGCGATCAGAAGTCTGGAGCATCTTCTATACAAGGAACAACTGGGTATGCTAGAACTATTCAGTGTGACAAAGAGATAAATGTGGGGCATAAGAGAGACCTATGAAGTGATATGTATGGGGAATGTAAAATAAAGTTGATTTTTGAGTATCTTCCCTTAAAAGAAGTAGAGGCTGTCAAAAGATGCATGTAGGAGCCAGTTTTGAAATGAATCAGAGAAGCTGGAATCAAATAAAAGACTGGATCTCCTTGCCAACGGATTTTATGTGTACAAAAGGTTCCTCACCTTGAAGTGAGGCCAGGAGAAGTAGTTGGAAGACAGATCCACTGAGAGTTATTCAAACCACAGCAAGCACAGGAAATCCTGCAAATATCAGAGACTGGGACAGTAGTAATGGTAATGGTAAGTACTGTGTGTATTTGTCCTTTACTTATTCTTCCCTCAGTGCCTGCTGTTGGAGACAGGGTGAGATGCATCCCTATTATATCATGCACTGTATGTCATAGGTCACAAATATCACAGGTGTATGATATTACCTATCATATCCCATCAGCTGCTTTTCTACCATTAATGAATTAAAGCTGTAGGGAGCCACACAGTGAGAACCCGTGTGCTGTTTTGGAAGTATGGGAGCCATACTTGAAAATGGTGTTGAAAGCCATACAAATGCAAGTCACAGCTGCCATTAGCTCCCTGTTGAGAAAGATTTGTAATGAGAAATAATAAATAGATGCACGAGAATCCTTTTTTGCTGGACAGTAACAGTGGGGAGGTTTTCTCAAATGATGTGCATTCTAGCCTCACCTAATCCACTTTGAAGTTGTATATCAAGAAAAACAACAAACCCCTGAAAATATTGTTTTTCTGCAAAGGAGGCAAAATGACTGATTGCATAGACAATGTCGTAAAATACGCAGCTCTTTCTGGATGCATGTCTAGCTTGGCATGGCTCCGAGAGCTGTCCATGCCTCTATGCTTGGGAAGCAGGTGGGTGGAAGGCACAGCATGGAGGGGGCTCATGCGGCTTCTACCCTGGGGCAGCACAGCTCTGTCTATGTGGCTGTGGTAGCTGCGTTATCCAGGCCTGGTTGGATAGCTGCAGTTATACAAAATACATTTGTGCAGGGGTCTCTGACCATAGTTTGTAGGAACTTGCTTCAGTGTTCACTCAGGCTTGTCCCTCGTGTACCATGGAAGTTGTAAGTGTTCTGTATTTATTATTTATTTATTTATTTTTAATACTAGTTGAATCAAAACCTGAAAAAAGAGCAAAATTCTGCTGCGTACAAAACTAAGTCTCTCTCTGCTTGTTCAAAGGATTGCTATCCCACCTCATGATAAAGATGACCATTGCCACCTTAGCTGGCTGCTGGCAGCTGCCATGGTTCTTCCTTAAAAAACAATAGTGTGTACATCCAAACCACGTTGGAGGCTCTCCCAAAAGCCAGCCTCACCATTAGAGAGGCTATTTATTATAGCAAAAGCATGCTACTACAGTCCTTAATCCAGCCTGTGTGCCTCGTGATACCCTCTAGCTTAATATCCTGGCAAGCACATCCAGAGTGCACGAGCGTTTAGAAGATGTCTAAGAAAACCAGTGGGCTGGACAGCAAGCAGGTCATGTACCTCACTGTGCTTGATGGCAATTCCTTTGCCAAGGCATCAATGGAGTGCAGACGCTGCCTCACTAACTATTACAGTTATTTTATTTTCAACAATGACATGCCATGTTTTTTGCAAATGAGTGCACGTCAAGTACTGCATAAATGGTGAATGACTAACCACATATCCATTTGGCTTCTCTTCCTCTGGATATAAATTACTTTTTCTATAATGATCTTCTCCAGTATTTTTTTTTTTTTTTATCAGAGTAAATATCTTTTTGGGGCTGGATAGGAAAGAGGTATTCTCTATGTACCAAAATTCTATTGGCTATAAGTCCTGGAAATTCTGTATTTCCATTAAGGCCAGCTGTGGTTCAAAATAGATTAATTTTAATGATCTTCTAGGTACACTCAGAAGACATTTATTAGTTTGGGCTTTTATTGGAAAAGGGTTAAGGGTATGTTTCTGTGGAGCTGGGGAGAGAAGGACTAAAGGCTATTTGTTGAATTGGCTTGTTATTGAATGTAATTATTTTTTGCTCCTGAGCAATTATAGATTGTAATTTTAAATAGTTGTCAGGGTGCCTACAGCTTTCTTTTGTAGTCTAAAATCTAAGGTTACAGATAAAATAAGTAATATGACATTACTTTTTCTGAATGTGTGTGTTGGCAGTTAATTTAACTTAGCAATAGTTATCCTAAAAGAAAAGAAAAAAGGAAGGTTTCTATTCCTTGCAGTAAACAAACTTTGTAAACAAGTTATTATTTTCTGCAGTGTAGCCCTAAAAGTGATTCTTATTTTTCCCTGTAAGAAAATGTTTGTGGTGCTTTGCTTTTATAATAGTGGAATATATTTTGTTTTGCCTCTGTATATTTCAAGCTCCCTGAGGTTGCTGAGAGATTACAGAGATTTTCACAAGACAAGGGTAAGGCTTTGCTATTATTGCAGAGATGAATTTATATGAAAGATACAGTTTCAAGAGAATCAAATGGATTACACAGCCCTGATGACATCTCTTATTTTATGTGTACATCAAGTTCTACTTGAGTAGCAGAGCACTAAAGTGTGTCAAATGACCGAGGATGATCTAAAATGAATCTCTGGTGTGAAGTGCTGGAATGCTTAGAGCAAAGGAAGATCACAAAATGATTTGAAAGCCTCAAATCAATGACTGAACTAAAGATGTGATGCTTTGCAATGAAGCAAATAATCAAGTTGATGATAGGACCATGTAGCTCTATCTCAATCTCTTTCACATATTATTGTACCAGGGGTTCCTTTTATCCCTAACAGACTTTCGAAAGGTAATATATTAAGAAACTACTCCCTTCTTCAAAGTAGATAGAAAAGTGGCTAGACTCAATTTATCTGTGCACAAGCTGGCATAATTAATTAACTGTATCCTTGGATATTCTTTTGTGTTAATTCAGATGAAGACTTTGTTCCACTTTTAGATGCCTCAGAGATGTGCAAAGAGCTTATGATGCTTATATTCCTACGTATGGCATTTTTATTGATCAAGTAATTTATTTTTAAGAGACATTTGAAAAGAGTAGTTAATGCTGTCAGAATTTTGGCCATAAACCCTGTTGCTCTTTTTTTTCTATCACAAATTCCTTTCTGGGTCCATGGGATCAGGCATCACGGGTTCAGGCATCATCTTTGTGGCCGAGAAATATTGGGTGCCCACAATACTTTGTAAGACTGCCCTTTAGCCAATTAGACATGGAAGACATGCACTATTAATCCAGACTTCTGCGCTTAAGGACTGACTGTTGTTACTTTGTGAATAGCACTTCTTTTCTGCAGATCATACCTATTTTTGGTGCAATATTGCATATTATATGTGATCCAGTTGTTTGTGTGAAAATGATGCCCAGTTGTTCCCAGTCTTGAGCATTCATTCCGTCATATTCCCAAATCTGAAAACATTTAAGGAAATCATGTATTTATTGGTTTCCATGATTTGTACGATTTGTGACACTTCTCCTTTGTGTATGGAATGGCCCTGTAAATAGAAAACTAAAATTTTGGAGACGTTGCTGAATTGTTCTGTGTTTTTACCCAGAACCTAGCACAATGGGATTCAAAACCATGACAAAGGCAGTTATGTGATGTGCTATGGTGCTGAAAACAGCAATACAACTAATGACAGAAACAGGCCTTGGAGAGATCTTTTACAGTCTGCATTCAGGCTTGAATTCTGGAGCCTTCTTCTCATCTCCTTTTTACCAAATCTGCACATCTGCATATATTGGAATCGATGACTAATATAATACTAAGAAAACAGAATTAGTTCCATTTCATGAGTGAAGCTCAAAGAACGAGACAATTTTTATGAGGTGGAAATCTTCAAGAGTGAGACATTGAACTTTTTTTTGTTGTTGTTGTTATGAATCATCTATTTATTGTTAAACATTTGTTATACATTTTTGTCTCTTTTTTTACCCCATGTCTAATCTTGACTGGTTCTGTCCTCAGCCTAACAAATGCCAAGATCACCAGTTGGTGTATCTGGCTCAACTTGTTCAAGCAATCAGAATTTTCAGATACGTTTTCTGTACTTTTGGAGGCAGCTCTTTATTTTGTCTTATTTTCCCCATTACTATATTACAGGTATATTCCACTGCCAAAAGATGATTGAGATGAAAGTTGCTACATTTTATCTAGATCAAGTTTGGATCAAGTTTATACTCTTATGGAAGAGTATAAATCAACAAAAATATGGCAAGGAAAAAGTTAGAAAATACATCATTTTATCTAAGGGTGTTTCTATCAACTAGCAGTCATAGCATAAAAAAAGGAATTAGTCTAAACAAAGACCTGTTAGTTGGGATTCTTTGGTATTTTTCCAAAAGGGATTCTTTGCTTTGCTTTGGGACCACTCATACCTCGGTTGCGGAGTACTTAAAGTAATAATTCATAAATTATGGTTCATGTGAGGCTTAATTATTGTGTGCGAAGTGCTTTGATGTTTTTGGATGAAAGGAGCTAAATGCATGTGAATTAGTATTTAAGTATTTGTTTTCTAGAGGAGGCAGGAAACATGGTTCCCCAGATCCAAACGGCTGTTGCCAGGCTTCCTCCTATGGCATATTCCCATGCTGGTGTCCTTCTGGGAGCTGGGCAGTAGAGCCTGTGAATTGTATGTATATGTTTGGGCCTAATGAATCCTGCGTGCTTTCCAACTCCTTTTAACCTTTCTCTCCTAATTAAGGAAATGCTGAGCATGATTAACGCAGAATAGATGCAGAACAGTCACTAGGAACAAAGCTTGTACCCCAAGACTGCAGAAAAAGTCAGAGCCATAGAAGTGGTTGTCTTTCTTCATTCTCCCAACATCTACTTCTCATCTTATTCACTTTTGGAAGCAATTTGCAGTGTTAGCTCTGATGATTTAGACCCAAGATGAACCTCCTGAAGGGTTCATGTGAAGCTGGCAGGCAGAAGTGGTGTTGTACAGTTGTCCTCCCAGATCTTTAGGTTCAGGTTGGAAATTAGGAGACATTTATTCTCAGAAAGAGCAGTCAGACATTGGAAATGGTTGCCCAGGGAGGTGGTGGCATCACTGTCCCTAAGAGTGTTCAAGGAAAGGCTGGATGTGGTGCTTAGGGACATGGTTTAGTGGGTGACATTGGTGGTAGGGGGATGGCTGGACCAGATGATCCTGAAGGTTTTTTCCAACCTTAATGATTCTGTGAGGTCTATATGGTGGAGATGTATATACATCTATATGATGTATATTTGGCATCTATATGATGCCAAACTTTCAGATCAGCGTAAATGATTTTTTGAGTTGTCCATACCTTCCAGTTTCTGCAGAAAAAGGAGTTTTTATAAAATCACAGAATCACAGAATAGTTTCGGTTGGAAGAGACCTTAAAGATCATCTAATTCCAACCCCCTGCCATGGGCAAGAACACCTCCCACTAGACCAGGTTGCCCAAAGCCCCATCCAGCATGGCCTTGAATGCAACCAGGGATGGGGCACCCACAGCTTCTCAGGGCAGCCTGCACCAGGGCTTCACCGCCCTCTGAGGGAAGGATTTCTCCCTAATGTCTGATCTAAAGCTCCCCTCTCTGAGTTTAAAGCTGCCTCCCCCTTGTCCTGTCTCTATCCCCTGACACAGAGTCCCTCCCCAGCTCTCCTGCAGCCCCTCAGGCCCGGGCAGGCCGCTGGGAGGTCTCCCCGGAGCCTTCTCCTCCCCAGGCCCAACACCCCCAGCTCCCTCAGCCTGGCTCCAGAGCAGAGGGGCTCCAGCCTCTGCTCATCCTCGGGGCCTCCTCTGGACTTGTTCTACTATGTCCAACAGAGGATTTTGATGATGGAATTTTCTTACTATTTGGACTCACCAGCGAGCAGGTTTGTTAACCTTCAGGATAAAATTGGTTTAAATATTCCTGTCTATTGCACGGGGAAAGAATAAATACTGAGGCAGTGAATAAAGCCATATTTGAAAGCATTTTAATATGCTGAGATGTGTATATCCTCTGCTGGTTAAGATCAAAATTGCATTTAAATTAGAAAATCTGAAACCTCTCCTACTGTAGCTGTGAAGTTCATGGCAGCTATGGTTTGTGCCTTATTAACATCCTTGATATTGCCTTCAAATTGATTAAAATTCTGTTGATTTTTACATTAAATATAACTTGTAACATTCTTTTATGATGAATTGAATAAATAAATTCTATTGCGTTTCCCAGTTTGAGTGCTGTTGTCATATAGGGTCTTTGAAAAGTCTTACTTATGACATGTTATTCATATTTTTTCTTGCTGAAAACATGGCAGTTTTTCTGTTGACAGTAAAATACTCCCTTTCTATTATGGTATTCTTCTTTTCCTCTTAAAATAATCTGTTGTGCACGTTTTATACAAACATACATACATACGCACACATGTGCCCACATACTCTTCGAATGTCAGCAGCTACCATACTGGCATAAATGAATTGCCCGGGCATTTGTTAATTTGAATGAACATGAGGCTTCTGCTTCTCCTATGGAAAACGAAGCAAACCCAACAGTTTCTCTGGGAATTCATGCAGTGTGAACAGAACACATCTTGGCAAAATGGTGAGCCAAGAAATTCCTCTTTAGTTGCTCTGTTAGGCAAACTGCATTTTAAATTTCTTGCCGAGGGCTTTGTTTGACTTGCCCCAGGCAAGCTGTTCAACATATTTATCAACCCTGTTGTAGCATTAGAGCCAACGCTTATCTGGGAAGATCATCCGCTTAATGCCATCTGTCACCAGGAGTTTTATTTCTTTCAGCTGAGCTTGTTCTCCATTTCAGCTTTTTTTTTTAGTATTCCTCCCAACCATTTCTTAGTTGATTGTTTTCCAGTGATCTCAAATATTCTGTGATTGCTCAAATATTCTGTGGTTGCTGCATGGTAAGCCCCTAAAGACATCAATAATACAATTTTATTTTAAATTCTGATTGATAACATTAATCCTATATGCATCCAGATGGCTCACCAAAGTGCCCTACATATTGCAGCGTTATGTAAAAGATGATTTTACATTTCAGTTTGAACTGGATTTTTCTCCATATTCTCAACAAGAATTTGAGAAAATTCAGAACGAAGACTGTCAGGTAATTCATACACTGTCTTGGTGCATATTAGGACATAGCTTTGATCATTTAAGATTTTCAGGCCCTTATTTGCTATTGTGTAAGTACGTAAGGATGAATGTATTTGATAAAGCTGCATTCGGTCACTTTACATGTGATTCTGAGATCCCATGCTACTTTTGGATTTGTGTCTGTAATCACAGTGAAGCCAAAGGGACCGGCTTATTTGCCTGGGGAGAACAAAATTTATCTTTCTGGAAGTCTGGTGCTTTTGAGTTATATAAATTCAAGAAAAAGATGTTGTAACTAGGGATACAACCACTGCATCTAGACTAGAGAACGGACATTCTTCCTGAGGTACCAGGACATCCTGATCTCTTGGTTGTCTGAACTGGGAGATCTGAGCTGGATCACGTCACAGCTCCCTCATTGCCTGCATGCCCATCTTCTCTTTGGGGGAGATTGAGGGAACGGAACATGATGGTGCCTACTGAGGTCTCCTACTGACCTTTCAGGAAGCCAAAGTACCCACTTCAACCTGTGAAGTACCAGAAATTAATGGTCCCCACAGTTTAGGTGCACACGGCACAAATAAATATCTCCTTGGCTCAGTACTTTGAAATATCAGTACTTGGACTGACTTCAGAAAGCTGTACCAACTGCACCACACAATTTTTAAGAGAAAAGGCCAATCACACAGTCAGTGTTTGGCGGAAATCTATGTAATGAGCATTATTATATAGATATATGACTTGCTGAGGTTCAATTTATTCCTTCCAACTGGGGAAAAAGAATTATTTCAGTTCAAAGCAGCTGAGCGTTTCCTAGGCTTCTCCAGATTTTAGTAGAGGTAACTAAATAAATCGTATTCAAAATTTGGGCCAAATCCTATAGTGGCCAAGAGAAGCAGGGGTACTGGCAGCTGTGCCTTCAGCTCCCGGAGAGATGCTGGCTAGAACAGGATGCATTGAGGTAGGCCGGTGGGATGTGCTGTTGGCTGTCCTTTACTGCTTCAATGTATAGGAGCAGCCTGTGCCCCCAGCTACTTTTGGCTGGGTACTGTAGCATTCGAGCAGCTGGCAGAATTGCTGCTTCTAGGGTTTCAGAGCATAAGCTGGCACAAGAGCTGGTCTCCTCTGTTTAGTGTGCTCCTGAGCTTTGGATAGATCCTGTCCTGCCACTTGTTCTGAGCTGGGGTTAGGGAAGAGGTTTCCAGGGCACGTTGCTCTTTATTCTCTCATCATAGCAGCACATTTTTGTTTTTCTGAGTGTACATTTAAAACTGACATTTCCCTCTCCTAAGTGGAATCATACATTCTAAAATCCCGTTAACAGAAGGAGGAGCAGGATCCATATCCTTTGCAGTTCATCTTCTGCAGTGAAGCATTGCTATCAGCCTGGCATTGAAACAGCTTCTTAATCTGCTGCACGGAAAAGCGCCTTGAAGTGTGGGTGTAGGGATTGCAGGCTGTGGGCCAGAAAAGCCTTGGCATGCCACGGAAATAATGCATTCATTCTTTAGAATAAGACAAAAAGAGTCTTCTGATTCTCTGGCTGTCCTGTTGGGCTGCTTGGAGGGCAGGGGAGAGATAATGCTTGTAAGTAGAGCTGGCAGGAGCAAAAGGTTGTTGGGTTGTCAGATAGAAGTCAGGTTGTCTATGAACCTGATGCCCAGAGGAGAGGGGCATAACACAAAGGCAAAGGACAAAGGCATTAAAAAATCACTCCATGAATAAAAATACCATGTATGTATACATGTTTCAGAGAAAATATGAAAATTAGCCAGTATATAAATACAATACACCTGCTGTGAGTTTCCCTAAATGGAAAGCTGGCAGTCCCTGAAGCATCAGCCTCCTTTAACATCCACGGAGCTCAGAACTTAATAGACTTTAATTAGTACAGCATGGGTGCAGCTTATTAGGTTTTAATTTGGATCAAGAATGCCCTTCTGATGCAAATGTACTGCTTGTGCCGATTTACATCATGGAATCCTGAATAGGAATTTACATCAGGGAACCTGCATGGAAACTGAATACTATTCAAAGATGTGATAGGAAGAAATGTAGGAGAAGGGCATCGCAGTGAGTGTGAATAAAGGTTCCCTTTTCAGGATCACACAGTTTCTTGTATGAGTGGAGAACACATCTTGAACATTGCATAATTTTAAACAAGCTTTCCAATTTGGTTTTGCTACTGTGTGATGGCTATTGCATGTAGTACAAGAAATAGAGAATTTAATAATGCTACAAGCTACACACATTGTTATCAGGATAGATATGAAATAACTTTGCAGTTAGTTACTTTGCTTAGGATTCATCTGGCTTATGTATGTAGACCTGCAGCACACACTTCTACAGCTGAGCTACTCACTGTAGATTCTTTTTATAGCTATGGAAGAGAAACAGTCAGCTTCCAAACACAGTCACTAAATTATGGGGGATTTGTTTCAACCAGATTCAAAAATTCCATGTTTTTGTAATGTCCACATATAAGATAGGGGCTTGTATTTCCTGCCTTAAAATATGCAGTTACACTTGAGATGTCCAAGAGCATTTTGCCTTGCCTTTCAAGAAGGACACGTGTCTCTCTTGAGTCCTGTGTCATGTATGTCAGCCTTGTGTAGATAGATGTCTTGGATATCCTAAGGCATTTCAAATGGCCCTGGATGTCTCTGTTTAGTCAAATAAATTAATCCCTAAATGTATAAGCTCTTGTTACAGTCAGTGGAGACCCTAGTCAATACAGTTAACGTCATCTGTACAGCTATTCATCTCACTAGGAAGTAAACACCTGGGGTTCAATTTTGCTCAGATTATGTTTGTGAATATTTCAAAATTATTACAGATTATCTTTAACAATGGGATGCTTATCTCTTCTTATCAGAGCAATATTTTGCTTTCATTATTTTAGGAAAATACTTATGCTAACTCTTTTTTACGAATATGCTAATGGTCTGGGTTGCCTATGGAAACACATGCTTCTTGACTGAGTGTAAGGCTGTGTAGAAAAAGAGTTGTTCAGAAGATATATATGTGTGTACATGTATAAACAGAGTAGTCTGAGAAAAAGGATGTGGATGCCAGAAAGGAATAGGAGTATTAGCATTTAGTCTCAAATTGTGTGATTAATATTATTTATAGGGATGAATGAGCCTTTAAAGACTGCCATTTGAATCTGTTTGTTTTTGAAGTTCAAAAGCGTAAAATCTTTAAATGCCTTTTGAAATTCCAATTAAGAGTCAGTCAAAACCCATCACTAAAAGAATAGTTTTTGTTTTACAAATTAGCAATTAAAAAGTGACAAATATCTTCAATGCTTAAATACTCTTCTGCAATACCCATTATGTTCAAGTTATGCTTTTGGGGGGGAGGTATAAGAGTATTTCCCTTAATAAATGGGTATGGGTATTTTCCTTATTTTTCTTTCTCTTAGGAATGCCTCTGGAAGCTCTCTATCTAACTCTAAAGCTGCACTCACTTAACCAGTACTGGGGATTATGCAAATTATTTCATGAATAGTTTAAAATCACATTCAAGTTTGCTAGTTTCAAGTTATAGTATGGGCTTATTTCCCTTTTATGTTCCTTTCACTACTGTTTACTGATTTTTTTTTCCCTCTGAGTTTTATCTAATTATTTTTAACATCTTCAGCTTTCTAACTAGAGTAGCAGTGATTAGGGAAAGTAAACTTCTGTTTACTACAAGAGCATATGAAGTCTTTAACTGTGTTAACTTCCTGATTTTAGTAATCATTGTTCACATTAAACATGGCTTAAGGCAATCAGTGCTCTGAAGAGGAGGCAGTCCATGAGCTCCAGAATATTATGGGGTTTTATTCTTACTATTTCTCTCCTTGTGACAGTTTCTCTGTAGAACACGGCACTGCTTTAGCAGAATAACAAACATCAACTGCTGAATGTATTAATACTGTGGAAAGCAATTCAGTATTGTGTTGTTGTAAATTATGTCCCTTTACTAGCAGGTTGTTTTCTTATGACAAAGACTTCAATTTTATCTGTTCTCGTGGATGTGAGGATTTATTGTTTGTGCAAGGTGCCAGCGTACTTGAGAAATGATGAGAATAGTTCACTAAAAGAATAAAATGTCTGTCTCTGAGAGGTGGGAGAACACAATGAATTCAGACAGAAACTGCTTGCAGAGAAGAACAAGTGAAAGAAACCGTGATGAGGATGTAGGTCATTGGGTCAAATCAACCGGTCAGAGAGGACGATTGATGAGAGAACCCCAAATAAAAGTTATTGATCAAGGAGAGCCACCAACCAGCTGATCAGTAAATTCAGACATTTCCATTACATTTTAAAAAATAAATAGGAAAACAACGAGCATTTCTACTTCACATTTGATCTTGGGCCTGTGTTTGAACTCAACCCTGAATTTCGATTGTGTCCTTACCTTTGGGATATACTTTTGCAGTAAGGTGTGGAACTAGGAATACGTTTGGGAAAAAAATTGGGTCTGTATTATTCTGTAGCAAGGATGAAGTACCTCACTCACAAGCCTTCCAGATGCCCTTGCCCTTGTCCTTGCACTGTTAGTTTGATAAATTGGCAGTCACCAACACTCCCAGCTCCCTCAGCCTGGCTCCAGAGCAGAGGGGCTCCAGCCTCTGCTCATCCTCGGGGCCTCCTCTGGGCCCGCTCCAGCAGCTCCATGTCCTCCTGGTGCTGGGCCCCTGAGCGCAGGTTTGCAGGGGGGGGCTCATGAGAGCGGAGCAGAGGGGGACAATCCCCTCCCTGGCCCTGCTGGCCACGCTGCTGCTGCTGCTGCAGCCCAGGGGGTGGGTGGCTTGCTGGGCTCCAAGCACATGGTGCCAGCTCACTACAGAACAAGGAGCACTTTCCAGCTCACTGCTGTAACAGAATCACAAAATCATTTAGGTTGGAAAAGCCCTCTAAGATCATCTAGCCCAACCTTTAACCTAGTACTAAAGTCTACCTGTGAACCACGCTACTAAGGTCTACATCTACATGTTTCTTGAAGACCTGCAGGGGTAGTGACTCAGTGACTTCCCTGGTCAGCCTATTCCAATGCCACATAGTGCCTTCAGTAAAGAGATTTATCCTAATATCCAACCTAAACCTCCCCTGGTGCAACTTGAGGCCATTTCCCCTAATCTTATCTCTTGATGCTTGGGAGAAGAGCCCCATCCCCACCTCGCTAATGTTTGAAGACATAAATTCTCAATAAAAAGGAAAGCAAGAGAAAAAATATGATGTTGACATTATTAAATGAAGGTCTATTGAGTTTCGTTACAGTGAAGGGGTGAGTTGTACTTTCGGTGACTGGACTCTCTGGGAACGAGACCCGTATGTGCACGGCACTGTTCACTTTATACGTGCTCTGACTTCTGTGGAAAGAAAATAAATCATTAAACCATAAATTGTTAAACCAAAGCTGCTGGATGGAGTGTATTCAAAGTGATGAGTAAAAACTGTCTTCCTCTACACTCTATAAATTGGCTAGACTTGATGACATAAGTGCTGGAAAGCCTCTCAGACTTAATTGCTATAAAATAGTGATGTCAGCTACAGAAATACATTCTATTTTAAATCACCATTAGATAGGCGAGTACCTGAAAAATACCTCTCCAATAAGAATTCCCAATTGTTCTTTTTGCAAAACCTGGAGGTAATTTCAAGACAGGTCTTACAACAGTTAGCCACCAGCCTAATTTAGGTGAGGAACCCAAGTCTAACAGCCATAGCTATTGCTGTAGTCTAGGAGAATGGCTGTAATTTGGTCAGCAGTTTAAATCTTCTTTGAGCTGAGTTGTCCTCAGGAGATGCCTGTCTCTTTCCATGGTCTCCAGGAGCAGGCTAGGCTCCTAAGTTATGTGGCTTGCTTGAACATCTAAATTAGAAGAAATCTTCTGCATTTTTGGTGTGTTACTACAGGAATTGGTCAAAATAAATTACTTTAGTTTGAAGCTCATCTGTGAAGTTTCAAAGAAAGAATATGCCTTTGTGAGCCATCATAGTTCTTCTTCTAGTTGTTCTTTGAAGTAACATTTCTGTGATTTTTTAACCTGTCATATCTGTGTTGTTGTCAACAGAAAACCCATCATGGATCATGATTTCTAAGTGTAACTAACATTTAGCTTATTTTTTTTACTAGTTTTGATTTCAAATGCTTTAATTAGGGAATAAGAAAAGGACATATGTTATCACTGTGAGAGAAGATGCATCACTTGTAATCAGGGATGAGCTAGATAATACTTCAGTGTACGTGACATGTTTCAGCTTTATGGTTTTATGGAGTCCTTCAAATCGTAACTCCTAAGCCATCAGAGAACTGTGGATGTTAGGCTTGTTTATTTCTTCCCACTGGCTTTCATACAATGTGCTTGATTCCACGTTACCAGGAGACTTTTGCTAATTTACACCTGTTGACAATCTGCTGTCCTTAGATAATTGGCCATGTGGGTGAATGAATGCCGAAATTTTGCCTGAACATCAAATATGTGCATGCATAAATTGTTAAACCAAAGCATTTTTCCTTCTGTATAGCGTATAATTTAATCCATTATTACTGCCACCTTTAAAGACTGCATATGCCTGAAAGCAGAAAATTAAATAACTGTTTGCCATTAATACAAATTATTGTGTTTTGACAGCTTGCTAATCAACTAAAGTAAAAATGGTGCTGTACAAATAGTGCAATTGCCTTTTAAGTAACTTTATGTGCATGAAAATTCTCCTTGTTTGGGCCTTTGAACCCTTATAGGATTTCTCCTCTGTGATATTCAGAAGCATTAGAAAATAAAGTTTTATTTGAGTTGTGCACTGATGCAGAATGGATTTCTCAGTACAGTTACTCCATGTATAGTCTTGGGAAACATTTGACCATCACATGCTGACTATAGATGTTACTTCCAGTATGGACTACGTCAATTAATATGCAAAAAATTAACACTGAACAGCTTTTGACATAATTATATATTCTTCATGTAATATTCAGGTATGGGCTGTTTCTGGGGAGCTGAGAGGAAGTTTTGGAGACAGAAGGGAGTCTACTCCACTCAAGTGGGTTATGCAGGAGGGTATACTCCGAATCCTACCTACAAAGAGGTCTGTTCAGGTAAGCCTTTCTCTCTGCTTTTTAAGGACTGTGAGGAGAATCCTATCAGATTATGAGTGACAATGAAGAGTAAACGAGTAACTGCAGCAACTCATGAGATGGGTTATTTAAAGAACACCAGTACTTACCTTGCATCCTAAACTGTAATGAAATCTATGGTATGTCCATCCCATTGTCATCTCCTACTAATTAATGAGTTCATGTATGTACAAATACTCTGAGGAAAAAGAGAAAAATAGAAGGTTCAGATTTTCTTATTTGACTTTTGTATTTTAATACAATTTTCTCAGGAAATGGATTCTGTTGCAAATTATGCAAATGTGTCTTTTAGAAAACATACAAGTTTTAATTTAAATGGTGTCCATATTCGAGTGTGGAAAAAAATCAGAACACGTTCTTTCCTTTTCTTTCTGTATAACGGGAGGATATATGAAAAAGTCTACATTTCTCATTTGTGTTTTTATTATTATTTTGTTAAATTTTTATACAGTTCAATGAACAGCATCTCATAATTTCCGAAGCAAATCATTACATTTATTTTTCATTGCACTCCAATACTAATCCTTCTACAGTACTGATAACCCAATACAGTTTATTTCTGTGATCCAGAACAGAACCACTGGCAGCCAATTGACTAATGTTGTTGTTAAAGCATATTCTTGCTTTCCTGTACTCACTGGTGGAGAACAACTTGAAGGTTTTATTTTAGTTTATTCTCTTGTTAACACTTTTTATGCCAAATATTGGAGTTGATATACTGTTCTCAATAATAATCTGTCATGTAGGCTTGATAGAGTATAATAAGTTCAGTGACACAAACAAATAATGGACACTTCAGCAGCTATAGAGGAGTGCTGAAAGGCACCCAGAAAAGCAGAAACTTTATGGAAATAGTAAAAAATGTGGAAAGAGATATCTTAAAGTGTTATTTTAAAGGTAATTCTGAGCTCATAAGAAATTGCCATGGAAATACTAAAGAAAACATAGATTAGGGGGGAATTTCTGCTGGTAACTCATAGCAGTATGCATGTTCCTGAATGCAGATGTTTAGTATATAGGAATTTAAAGATAGCTAGAACAAAAAGAAGGACACCGTTCCTTTAGCATTAATGGATGCAGAGTGACCCAGAACTCCTGCAAAACATAGAAATGAGAAGTATCACCTATGGATGGATCAGTGATAACCTGTTTTATTAATCTGTATGATCTATTGGTTCCTATTTTTTCCAGTCTTGTATATGTACTTTCATAATTTGCCTGCACTATCTGTAATTTTTTATAAAAAATAACGTGATAGCATTTATATTCACAGGCCTGCCTGGAAATTTTTGTCCACTCTGTTTAATGACCTGAACATTAAATAATTAGGTTGTTTATATAGGATAGTGATGTGCAGTACAGTTTTTCTTTCCCACTGCACTCATGGTTCCAGTACACTGAGTGTAGTTATGATGGACTGTTGAGTGTTTCTCCAAAGATAGTGAGGGCTGGCTGTTGGCCAGGGGGAGATTTGAACACAGGACAAGGTGGTGTAGTAAGGGAAGTAGAGATATCTTTTAGTCCTGCACTGTATATGCTGGTTTTTATATTTCAGAATGGCTCCATGTTATTGCATATTTTGCATTTGATTCAGATGCTTTGAAGTTTTTTTGAAGCTACTCTATATGTGGTAGTTCATCAACAGTGAACAAAAATAAAAATAGTAATTTAATAATAAGAATCTTGGAATAAAAAAATTGAAAAAAAATCTGTGAAGTCTTTTCTGACAGTTTTTTAGTTAGATTTGTAGTGTGAAACCACAGCAGACGTTATTTTTCTAGTGCTTGTTTTTATACACATTCGCATTATGGATGTTTATATGCCTCCAGATACTGGACACTGGAGGATTTTTTGCTCAGAGATATCTGGAAGGATAAGCGCATATTTCACAGCCTTGTCTCTGTGAACATAAATGGGATATGTATGTGCTACACATTTGTGTTCTCAGCTGAGCATCTGAGCTGAAATGGAGAATTTACTGATTTCTGCATGCTGAATTTTTCTTCCTACTTAGCTTCCTTTAGCCATGTTTTATTCTGATTTTCTCTTTCTTTCTTTCTTTCTCTCTCTTTTTTTTTTTTTTTTTTTTTTTTTTCTCCTGGCAGATTTTTTTCATCTTTGAACATGCTTTTTGGAATTCTCTTTAGAGAGTTCTCACAAGCCCCCCTAAGACATTGCCATCTGGCTGCTTCTAGTTGCCATAGTTTTACTTGGGAAGAACTGTACTTATGAAATAGTAGACTTCAGTTATTCATGGTGTGATTGCCACTTTCTTCTTCATCTGTTCTGACAAGGTCATTTCCATGGTAAACACTTAACAGTCATGTCCTCTAAATCCAGCTCTAGAAAACATTAACGCCAACTAAAAAATATCCACTTGGAAAGTATTTGAGCTTTGCTTTCAACCCATGCAGGCTTGAGAATCTGTGCCGGAAAGGTATTTTATTCCAACACCTTCCTGGCATTCTGCTCTGAAGAAAAAAAGCAACAATTCTTTGGATTAAACAAGTAGCACTTCTTCCAAAAGCAGATCATCAGCTAGCCCCCAGGCAAAATGGTGTGGATTTACTCTTTTCCCCAAGCTAAGGTCACTCAAAACATATCATCCAAAGGTGCTTTTTTGACTCCGTTGCCTAAATGTAGGATTTAGTGTTTGAGATGTCTGGGCATATCCCACCTGCCACAATACAGTCCCATCTGATAGTTTTTTGTGGTTGTCCCAGATGCCCTTGGACATCTCAAAAGTGATTAAATGCCTGTTGTGTGAACAACTAATTCGTATCTGTGGTATCTGTGTGTCTTCTGTGTGTCTTCACTGTGTGTCTTCTGTGTGTCTTCACTATCTGTGTGTCTTCACTATTCATACTTCTACCTGGAGCTAAGGACATGGGCCATGCACTGTCAATGTATGTGCATGTGTTGCCTACATGACACAGAGGCCAGGGAGCGTGTGTGTGCTGAGGCACAGGATTTTCCAATCTCTTGTTCTTGGAACATGCACAGTTCCAGTCCTTGACCATGCAGCTGGTTTGTGCATGCTAGATATCTACTTGGAAAGCTGATCTCTCTTACACTGCAAGAATAAAAGTTCCAATTTGCTGATTTACCAGCAGCCAAGAGGGATAGGAAATTTTTCCGTGTACACTGGCTTATAGAGCCTTCAAAGGATTTTGTCTTCTTGTGTACTTAGGATGTTCCATAATGATCTTAAATAACGTCTTGTTTGGAGTCCTCTGTGGAGAGCACTGCGTATAGTATAATAAAGTATAATTGATTTTAAGGTCCACCATAACATGGCACTAACATTTGTATTTACATACCTGTGAGTTTAGGAATTACTGAGGTGGAGGCTTTGAACATACTGATTGTGATTTGATATGCTGCTTCATTCTCCACATTAGATCTTTCAGTATTGGTAAGTATCTTTCATGGGAAACAAGAAAAAGCTTAGGATTTCTTCATGGTTGTTGTCTTCATGGTTTCAGTATATATTCCAGAAAGAAAGTGTTGTATTGCTTCAAGTGAATATAGGTCTCTTTTCCATACTGATGGTTTTCCAGTCTTCTGTCATGGTTTTCATCTGATGGACGTTGCTGGGAAACAAAAATGATCTGCAGACCTGGTATTAAGCTATAAGGGGGGCACCATTTCCTTTACAGTAGACAGCTGATGGCTGTGCTGCTTCAACACGGTTGGTGTCTTACGAAAACTCAAGCCTGTAAGATCAAACCTCCAGCTTCATAAATCTTGAAGAGCACTAATATTCATCTCTCTGCTGGGGAGGTAGAAATGTCACGATTCAGCTTGTGTTAAATTAGTGTTATTCTGTTCAGATGTAGGACAGGTCATTTGAAGATTCTCCTATCAGATGGTGTGGTATTTCCTTGTTAAATTTTTGTTCAAGAGATAATTGAGTTATTTTGCAGCTTGTGACTACAGTGCTGGAAAATTATTTTTACATTGTATGGTGACAACTATACAGATGAAAATCTGAAAAGGCATTCTGGGGTGGGTAAAGGATTTTGAGCTATTTTTGGTGCATTAAACTAATACATAAATACACCGGTTTTGGCCAGCTCTAGACAGCCCAGGATGTTCATTCACTATAAAATATCTTTTCATATTTTGCTTACAGATGTTCAGAACAATTCTCTGGTTGTCTGTGTATTCATAAGCTTTTTGAAGTCTGCATAGCTCAAGTGGAACTGGAATCAGAAAGGAAAATCTGTTCTGTTGTTATTCATAAACTGGTTGTGTACAATTACCATATAAAATCTGAAGTTAAAGATGGTTTTCTTAAAACAGGGCAGTATATAGGCTTATGGTCCAAGCTGTTAACATGTAAGCAGGTCATTTTAGTTATTTATTTATTGCCTTTGTTTATCTTCAGTGATTATAACGTGAGATAAATAGATTGAACATGCGTGTTTATTATCTTGTATTTGTTATAAGGCTTAGTGAGCATAACTATATTTATTTAGTCAAAGCCATTTATAATCTTGTCGATTCTCAGTATTTTTCTGAAGCATATTCTCTTGTACACAATTCTTAATAATTAACAATGTAATATAAAATTGTGCCACATGGAATTAGTTCCTCTGTTGAGTTACATAAAATACTTGTTTGTGAAGTTGTTTCACATTTCGTATGCAGCAAAGCCATATTTTTTTATTTTATTTTTTTTCCTCGGGGCCACTATTGCCTCTTGTATACCAATTTGTCTTTTGACTGATTTTTATATGTAGGAGTTCCAGTTCTCTTTAAGATGTCTGGACTTCCAAAGGTCATCTGGAAGACTTCTAAATAGCTGATGGAAGAGGGTGGAGAAAGGCAAAGCTAATTTCTTGCTCTGTTACCTCCTATCCCTTTGGTCAGTTGGTGATTTACAAAGTTAATTCCATCTCTACTTCATCTTAGTTATACATGAAAGAAAGGGCAAGGCCACCATCAAAGTCCACCACAGGTTGATGGTTAGTTTGTCTTTGCTTTAAGAAAATGCATGCAGAGGGCTTGACTCTGTGACGTAGGGCTTATTTGACATACTTGTGTGTTAACAGAGGGATCATTAAAGAGAGAAACCAACAGCAGAAAATCTATCTAGCATTTTCACAAGTTATTATAGCAATCTAGAGAAAATGTAATATGGGGAAATAATTCGTTCTGTCTCGGATTTCCCATTCTCTGCATAATACAGATGAATGTGCTACAACAAACAATCAGTATATTGAGACAGTGCCTTATATTACTTGAAAAGCCCTTCATTTAGACTTCACAACACCATTGCAAAATGGGTCTCACTCTCTAAAGTGTTTAAATGTATAATTAAACTACAAATATTCCCTTCACTTTCTGTAGCTTATAAAGGGATCTGAAGGTTTTCATGAACAGAAACTAAGTCCACAAGATTAAAGTTTCCAAGCAGTAATGAGACTGGCTCAGAACATTTTCTTTTATTATTAAATCTCTGTCAAGAGAATAGATTCCTGTTGTGCCTTTGTCTGTTCTTTTTTTTTTTTTTTTCCTTATAAGAACAGGATATAGGAATTTTAATGACTTATAAATTCTGTGAAGACTATCGGTGTTCGCCATGGCCTTGATCTGTACAACATACCTCAATATGATTGGCCTATTGCTCCACCTCTCCCCCCTTTTTTTGCCTAGTTCACCTGTAAGGAAGGAAAGGTCAGACAAAGTACAAAATACTGAATTGATCAAAGTTAATGACATATAATGTGGATATTAACGTTTCATGTATTTTTTTTGTAGCAATCGAAGAACAGGATATAGCAGAAAATACATAATTTTTAATAACTAGGTCACAGTTAGAGTAAGTTGTGTCTCTATAATTGTGAGATTATAGTCCTGGGATCCTCCTACATTTGCAGAGAAAACCTTGATATAACCCCATAATCTATAATTTGTCCTCAATGCAATTGCTAAGTCATGAAATAAAATGAATGTACCAATTCACTTCAAAAAAATCATTTGGAAAGGTGATAGCAGATGCTGCTGCAATGTTAAAACCTTGGCAACAAGAAATATAACAGATGCATTGAATTTCAGTTACCTGCTGTATTGCATCTCTACCCAGAAAATTGATGATGTTGACAGGACTGACATGTTCTTTTACAATAAAAGAGTTTCTTGTTGACTCATTATGCCTTAGTATACCAGGATACAGAAATATGTTCTGTGAATTCATCATTTAAAAATAAAATGGAAAATAAATATTTTTACCAACCATTATCCTAAAAACAAAAAGTTCCCTGTCTACAAGGGGTGGTGGCCACTGTTTAGGGAGTTCTGCTGCATCTTTAATCAAGGTTAAGTTAACATTTCCATTTCAGAATTTGACTTCTCATAGTTAATATATTGGCCAATTCGGGCTTGAAGAAATTAAACTGATATTTATTATTTAGATACCTGCTTGTGCCTTGTGGCAAATTTAAAATCCTAATAGCCTCACTGCTGTTCTGTGTTATTTTATCTGTTTACTCCAGCATTGCCTATAATCACAGGCTTAGGTAGTAGTAGCAGTATAAATACTAAATATATTATTTATTATTAACAACTTTATTTGAATTGTATTCCACGGAGATGTGTTGTTTCCGTCTTTCTTGTCTCCTGGTTTTATTAAACATATATATAAGATGAAAATGCGACAGCCCCGAAGGTTGAAAGACACATTACAAAACAAGTCAAAGACAAAATCTGCAGCCTACACTAAGCTCCCCAGAGACTTTCATTTCCAGAAAAGACTTTATGCAGGTTTAGATTGTGATGTTCACCATGTCACTGTGCCTGAAAACAGAAGAGGATGCACCAGGAAGCTGCTCCTCATTTTAGGCATGGGAAAATGATGACGGTTATGGTAACAATTTTTTTTTTGAAAAAACAATGTTACAAAAGTGCAATTTTGCTATTATGGTTAGTGGATTTTTTTTTGTTGTGTTCTCTTTTTGCTATGGAGAAATTTGAACAGAAAAAACAAAGACTAACTATAGCACTGTTCTCTCAGAAGTTCGAATTACTACAGGTGGTAACTATTGAGGTTACCTGTGGGTGTTCCTACACATTATAACTATTCTTGGTATGTAATATTTAAGTATCATGCAGAAAGTGAGACTACAAGTGAAAAGGAAGATTAAAAACAGGCAAGAGAATGTCATGGGAACAGAGACTCGAGATTAAAGAAACCAGGGAGAAACTACATCTGTTGGGAGAGTAAAGCATATGGTAGAAGGAGGTTGCATTCTCTCTGTATTTCTTGTCTATTGTGGTACATTTATTTTATTTTACTGCTCCTACTGCTCATTCCCCAAGCTGAAGCCTTCATTCTTTTAGTGGCATGTGGCTGAAATGCTGTGGAGGTAACATGGAATTTCTGAGAGTATATTTTTCCTGAAATTGAGAGAGTACTGAAATTACTGCGTATAAACACAACTCACTTTGACTTACTCCCTTAATAGAACGTGTTCCTGTGCTGACATGTAGAGGTTTGTAAATTGAATATTGTCTCACTCTGATGAATCAGATTTGGAATAATTTTACAAGGGACCTGCACAGTTTTTATGTCTCGGATGAATGAAGAAAATAAATCTAATTGCAAGAGTTTAGCTTTATTCTTTTTGCTCAGCTGTGTCCAAGAAGGGTATTATATCTCAGTTTACAATAAACAAATTTATGATTGTCAACTTCTGCTCTGTCCAGCGTTTGTGGAGTCACGCTCTCTCACATGGGTTTCTCAGGATGAGACAAGAATTTGGTGCAGTAATTGGAGTGGTAGAGCCCTTGGGGCTCATAGCTGGCTACAGTGCACCGTAGCCCCAGTTTCTGCATTTGAAGTGAAGTAACATCAGGTAAAGAATGCTCTGAGAAGGTTGGACTTGATGATTTTGAATGTCTTTTCCAACCTAGATGATTCTATGATCATAAGGATTTTGGAAAAGCCAGAACGCAAGGGAGTTCACAGCATTGCTCACAAAAATTAAGAAAAAATGTACAATTTTTTAATATTGTTCCTAAGTTTTCAGGATGGATTAAAGAAATGGAACTATATTTTACAACGGCAACTTGGCTTGAACCAAGAAAAAAATCAAAAGATTTCATTTTGAAAAGGACAAGTCCCCATTTTTCACAGTTCTACAGTGGTATCCATTAAATAGAATAATCAAAAAATTGCTAATTTTTTGGTTGAGCCTCTGGGTGCATTTTAGGAGAAAAAAGCTCATGAAGCAGGAAGAGATTACAACGGTGCACAGCAAGAAATATTTTCTGAGAGAGATCAAGCAGTCTGTTTACAGCGTCCTAGCTTATCTTGGTAAAGGCAAGAACTGAAGGCTCCTTCAGGGAAGCCATCTTTCAGTTTAATTGTGATGATTTGCCGTGGGTTAGGATGTGAATATGTCCACTCCATGTGTATTCTTTTTAGCAGAGACAAAAATGTCTGAAATGGTTTGATGCACGGAAAATGCAGAGATGATAAAGCTGGGATAAAGTGTAAATTATGACGGAGTCACACTTCTGGCGTAAAAGGAGGTGCAGGATGCCACCTACAAATTTCTACACGGAGCATTGGAACTTAGAGCTAGGTAGCATCTTTACATTTGTATGCTGTCTGGTTGGATGCCCGAAGTACTACGGTAATTACAGTAGTAAGCGACAAAGCCCGAGCTTCTGAAAAGATTATTATCCAATTTTTATTTGAAGACCCGAAGTGATGAAAAATCTGCCATTTCCATTAGTAGGAAACTTCCCCACGGTAATAGGGTGCAACAGCCCTCATCACAGATCAGCAGAAGGACTCAGCTGGATCTATTTAACACTGCAGCAGAGATTTTTTACCCCTGGAGCTCAAGGGATAGTCCACAAACCACACAAGATGCTTCTGATAAAAGTAGCTGAGCAAAAATTGATACACAGGCTCTTTCTGCTTTTTATTCATTGACTTCAGGATCAATCTACAAAAATTGTATCTTGCTGTGTGGGACCTGCTCCTCCGCTTGGGCAGAGGGAGGCTGGAACACCCGTTCTTGACTCAGGGATCCAGGATTTGTTTAATGAAATATGTTAGCCATTAACTAACTAACTAGGTCACTCCAGTGCTTATTTGGGACCCCAATCCGGAACCAAATCTCTTTTAATTTAAGCTATCTTTGTGGAAATTTCTGAGTTATAAAAACTCGAAAAAAGGGAAAAAAGAACTGGAAAGGATTTGACTAGTTCAAATGAGACTCCTGTGGTTTTTTTACACCAAGGACCCATTTAATCGAACAATCTACTTCAGCAGAAGTAAGCATGAGTTTGTCTTCATATACCTCCCAGCTTCCAGGTATTAGTGATTTCATATCAATAATTGCTGATGACCTTTTCTGTATTAATTTGCCTATCTATTTAATATGATTTTATTTTTGGCATTCACAAATAGAGGGGAAAATCGTGGTTTCATTGACTCTCGTGCTCCAACTGTTCGGGCAGTTTCAAAGTGAACTTGCTGTAGATAGCCGAGATTTTGCTAAAGGTTATTTCTTTGCAGCTACTCATCAATGTGTCTGGGAATTAACTGTTTCTTCTGAGGAATATATGCAAGTAAAAAGAGGTTTGTCTGCTTTACAAACCTCCTGCCTTATTAACGAGTATTCCAGAGTGACATGCTGCATTTCTGTACTATCAGTAGAGCACAAAACAAGTTAGTTATGGGGAAAAAGCAAGGTAATGGGGAAAAAATAAAGAACAGATCCTTTGTAGGGGATCTGAAAATACTAGATTTTTTTAAATTGTTTTTTTCTCTGAGCAGTTCCTGCTTTGAAAGACTTCTGTACGACATCTTTGGAGGCTTTCACTGTGGCACCAAGGAAGGAGATTTTTCTTCATGGCTGCACATCACATGGCGTCAGCCTCCCTGGTGTGCTTCACGCACAAAACTGCTGGCAGGAGGTGTTCTTTCTTACCCCGCAGTTAGAATAGTTGCTGTCATTTATCTACGCTGGATTGAAATTGCATGTGAACTGCGACCACCAGCAGTACTGAGAGAGTACCTCATTTCCACATCAAGGAAATCTCTTCAGCCTGTTGATATGGACAAAGTGGCCCATCTAAGGTATCTGGCCTTAAACCTGTACTTCAAAAGGAGAAGCAGCTGCCTGCGTCAGATAGACAGTCCACTTGGAGCTGCAGATGCTCTTAAAAACATCAGCAGGGTGAAGTCTCCTCAAAGGATGTCTACTCTTTAGCTTCTAAAGACGGATTCTTTGTTATCAACACCAGTGACATCCCTGGAAGAGTTGTCATGGCTACTCACAGGCTATATTTATGTCAGCAAACTGAACAGGGCACAGATTTGGGCACCAGTACGGGATCAGCCGTACTTCTCGATTACTTTGGCTGTCCCTGACGTGGTCACAGCCTCTCCTGGACAATTCCCAGGCACAGTTATGGTAAATATGGTAGAGATGTTCAAACCCAATAGGCAGTGCAGATGCACAAACCTTGCTTTGGAGCATAAAATGTTAAAATGTTTAGTTGTGAGATGTGTTCTGTTGTGCAGTTGGCCTTATGGCCAGGGAGTAATCCTAGGCTTTTTCTATTTACTAACAATTATTTTACACTGAGAAAATTAGTGGACAATTTGGACTGCTCCACCATTTTTTTTTTCTTCTGATCTTTTTTGAGGTGTGTTGTTTATACTGACAACCCTTTGCATCTAGTCCCTTTCACTCCAGGGATCCTAAGAGTTTTCTGGCTGTGAAGAAGCAAGAAGGAATTATCAGCTTTACCCCTTTGACTCTGCATGTGGTTGCATGCCTGGAGACACTTTTGTACCTATTACTGTGTGCAAAAATATACTGTGACAGTGCTTGCATACACATGTGCCCACAGTGCTAATGCACAGATCAAATCTGTCTAGGAGAAAAAAAGACGTGAATAACTTTATTTTTTGTCTATGAGTTCCCCGCTTGGTTTTACCCAAAGTTTATTCAGGGAAGCGATTCAATTAGAAACTATTTTTATTTTCTTTGCAAGGAGTGAAAAATGTTAATTGTAGCTGAAATGCCTTTGAGTGATTCTGTTCGAATGTCACATTTCCATAAAGTCTGTACAGTTTACTTTCTGCTTTTATAGTACAGCAGAAGAGCAGAAATATTTTTTAAAAAATGTCATTAATGTTTCGAATACTAAACTTGGCACAGACTATGACCTTACTGGGTAAAGCACAGAGAAAAAATGAAGTCCTTTATCCCTAAAGCTTTCATATAAACTAAGAGAAAAGACAACAGATTGCTACAGACAGCTGGAGAAATTAAAGGAAACAATAAGAGAACTGTAATCACTCTGATAAGCTGTCATTGTCGTCTATGATAAGGCAGTGCCCAGAGAAGCTGTGGATGCCCCATCCCTGGAAGTGCTCAAGGACAGGTTGGATGGGGCTTGGAGCAACCTGGTCTGGTGGGAGGTGTCCCTGCCCATGGCTGCAGGTTGGAATGAAATGGTCTGTAAGGTCCCTTCCAACCCAGACCATTCATGCCTGTCTCTAATGCTACTTGAGTCTGTTGTGCACTTGATCGCATCAGTTGTAGCACCTCTGGGAGAGGCAGGGAGAATAGGACTTCTGTCAGCGATAGCCTGAGGTCATCTGGCTGGGTGCAGAACGTGATGTCCCAGCGGAGGGGTGGCTTTGGCTGCCATTAGGTAGTAGGATTTCAGCATGAAGAAGTCAAAGGAACACGTACAGGCTTAATGGGTGAAACTCAACACATATTTGTTAGAGGTATGGTAATAATGCTTGTGTTCAGTATAGAAACATCACAGGGGCAACTGGATGGAGATGGCAGAAGTTTTTCAGCACAGGTGAGAGACTGCTGGGAGCAGGGAGTAGGTTTGCATATTAGGCAACCTACAGTGCTCTCTGCGGAGACAAGCAGAAAACCTGCATTGCCTGTGGGCACTGCTGAGCTCTTCATGACCCCATTCTAACAACTCTGCCTCCCCTGTTGTGCCTGCCTTCAGGTTCAGAGTTTCTAGAGGCAGAGCAAATGGAGATCCTTTCAGCTGCTTACGGATACTCATGCGTGACTGCTGCAGGGAGCTATGGCAATTGCTTTATCTTGCTTCTCTGCAAGGAGAGTAGCTGTTCTGTTCAGCTTAGGAGCTAGCTAAGCAGTAGAAATGTACATTGAGGATAAAGCATGCATCATAGCTGGCGGCCTTAGCTAAGATGTACCTCCTTAGTTATAAAGGTTGGAAGGGATTCCAAAAAAAGGTAAGAAGTTGCCACCCCCATGAAGTTTTAAATTAGGATTTGTTTACCTTTCCAAAATATGTTACTCTTATCCATCAGTTATTAGGTTTGCTGCTATGAAAGAAAACTTTTCTCCTCTGATAGAGGTTGTGGTTTAAATTCTTTGGCGTGTTATTCAGGAGGTCATAATTTGTTCTGGCTGTAGCATTTCTTGATTCATCCTGAGAAGGTGACAGGTACTACGTACTAAACCAGAAGTTTGTAATATCATCATCTATCATGATTAATCATTATTTACCTTTTTTTTTTTTTTTTTCTTTATAATTATAGTGGTTTAGATTTCCTGGAAAGGATACAGGGTTTAATCATGTCATTATGTGTGCTGAATGCTGTGAAAATTCTTTGTTCCAACTTAAGTGGAACACCATTATAATACTCTTATCATCTATTAAAAAAGTAATAAATTGGGCCAGATTGATCCTAGACATAATTCTGCTGTTGTCAATGGTGGTACATCAGGAAAAAAATCTGTCTCAGTCTGTTAATGTGAGGATAAAATAAAGGAGGAAAGTGGATACCAAGTAGCAGAAAATCTTGGAAAAATAATTTACACTTGAGTCCTATTTGTGCAATGTTTTGAAGATACACAGCACTGCAAGACAGTTAAATACTATTATCATTATTATTAATTATTATTATTATGAACTATGTATGGTGAGGAAAATGAACAGGGTTCTATTGCATTCTTCTTTTCAATTTTTGGCAGTGCTCTTTTCTTCAACAGAACTGACCCTGAACCAGTGGTAGGTGCAGATGGGACCATTATTTTTCACTGCTTCATTTATTTTAATTTAACAAATGGCTTCATTTTATTTCTTTCCCCATTCCTCTTTGTTCAGGGACAGTTTAGCCCTTCTGCAGGTCTTCAAAGATGTTCAAAGACAGAAGTAATGTGTAATGAGTTCTCCATTCACAATGAAGTCGCCCAGCCTGCCTTTGTGATCCATTCAGAAGTCTTTAAGTGAAGCTAAAATTAAATGAAAAAATACAGATTGGGATCTGGTGTACTTAATCTGTAAACTGAATTAAAGCACCTAGCTTGAAAGCACAAAGACAGTAGGATCTAATTTTCATGAATTAAGTAGGTCAGATTTTGGATGGGGAGAGGACCTCTACTTTCTTTTGCTTCTGAATGTGCAGCAACATGAAATCCGAAATAGAAATGTGCTGGGTACAGAAGCAAATCATAGAATCATAGAATGATTTAGGTTGGAATGGACCTTAAAGGTCATCTCATTCCAACCCCCTGCCATGGGAAGGAAAACCTCCCACCAGACCAGGTTGCTCAAAGCCCCATCCAGCCTGGTCTTGAACTCTTCCAGGGATGGAGCATCCACAGCTTCTCTGAGCAACCTGTGCCAGTGCCTCACCACCCTCATAGTAAATAATTTCTTCCTTATATCCAATCTTAATTTCCCCTCTTTTAGTTCAAAGCCATTACCTGTTGATCTATCACTACACCCCTTGACTAAGACCCTTCAAGTATTGAAAGGTTGCAATGAGGTCTCCCCGGAGCCTTCTCCTCTCCAGGCCCCAGTTCCCTCAGCCTGGCTCCAGAGCAGAGGGGCTCCAGCCTCTGCTCATCCCCGGGGCCTCCTCTGGGCCTGCTCCAGCAGCTCCACGTCCTCCTCACGGAGCTGAGCGCAGGGCTGCAGCTGGGGGTCTCATGAGAGCGGAGCAGAAGGGGGACAATCCCCTCCCTCGTCAACCAGCACCCCCAAGTCTTTCTCTTCAGGGCTGCTCTCAATCCATTCTCTGCCCAGCCCATATTTGTGCTTGGGATTGCCCCGACCCAGACACAGGACCTTGCCCTTAGCCTTGTTGAACCTCATGAGGTTACACAGGCCCACCTCACGGGCCTGTCCAGGTCCCTCCGGATCTCATCCTTTCCCTCCAGCACATTGACAGCACCACACAGCTTGGTGTCAGCAGCAAACTTGCTGAGAGTGCGCTTGATCCTGCTGTCTATGTCATTGACAAGGATGTTAAACTGTGCCAGTCCCAATACTGACCCTTGAGAAAAAACACTCATCACTGATCTCCACTTGGACATTGAGCCGTTCACTGCAGCTCTTTGAGTGCAACCATCCAGTCAATTCCTTACCCACTGAGCAGTCCATCCATCAAATCCATGCATCTCCAATTTAGAGACAAGGATGTAATGTGGGACAGTGACAAATGCTTTCCACTTGTCCAGGTAAATGATGTCAATTGCTCTTCCCCTGTCTACCAGTGTTGTAACCCTGTCGTAGAGGGCCACCAGATTTGTCAGGCATGATGACATGAGACGAGGTTCTCACCTAGGAAAAGGCAGAACTGAGGTTCCACATTTGGCTCCCCATAGTATATCTGGCATGAAGCTGTTGTAAAATAAAAGCGTTAAGTGTTAGGCTGTCTTAATCATCAGAAAAAAACAAGCTTCCCATCTGGCTCTATGAATCTTGCATTTGTGGCTACACAATGGCATTGCTTCAAAAAGACAAGTAATAAAAATGTTTCTTGAGCATATCCTCTAGACTGGTATATAGGATGTGCTCTAGAGATGTAGGTCTCTTATTCTGTGGGATGTTTGGGATCCAGGTTTCAAACTTCCTGAGCTGGCATTTGATCTGAGGGCTATCACACCAATGTGTTGGCACCAGCTCCCGCTCCTTCAGATCAAATTATCTAAGATGAGGAAAATACTCTTCCTGGTCTTTCCCACACACACTGAACCCCACCATAGCTTGTAATGATTAGCAGTATCTTTTTTTTTTTTTTTTTTTTTTTTTACATCAGTGTGGCTTTGAGGAACTTCACAGAAAAAAACAAAAAACAAAAAACAAAAAACAGAATTATTTCTAATGCCTGACGGAAGGATGATTATTACAGGAAGTGATGAAAAATAAAATAATTAAAAAGGGGGAAAACTGCAGCAAAACTTCATTTGTTACTAGTGCTCTTGTAATAGGCCATTTTGATCTTATTTTAAACAAGCAGAAATAGTGTCACAACAGATATGGAAGGCAAATTCTGCAGACCTATTTACTATAGAGCCAAGTGTCTTACTGCATATTCATCTATTTACTGCCTTGGATTCTTCTCTAATTCCTTTATTTCCAAAATGATAATAGACTTTTCTCCATGAGGACTCATTGTTACCATGAAATAGAATTTGTCTACACACGATATGTTCGTAACGTGTGAGGGCAGAATTCATCAAAACAATTGAACTGTGAGCAGTGATACCACTCAGTTGCTTTTTGCCTCTTTTATCCTCATCTTTCTGCATTAGAATTGTTAAATAGGAGCTGCTCTGCCAGAGTGTCAAAGAGTATCTTACAAAAGCAGTTGCCATAGTGTTATACCTGGATATGAATTCTTTTTATATCACTGGCACGGTAAGTGGTTATTTATTTGTACTTAGGCATATTTAATAGCTCTTAATTAGAAGGATGACAGAGTTTGAAGGAACATCTTGCCTAGAAGAGCTATCACTCCCATTGTATCAGGTAAAGATCACATACAACTTTTTCAGATAACTTTTCAAAGAAAGTTATGAGAAGATAACTCCTTCTTTTCTCACTGCTTCCAAGAATCCCCAAACTGCCAGTGTAGTTGTCACTTACACCCACAACACAACCTTCCTCTACTCTTTTGGAACCCCTCTCACAAATGCAACTTCTTCCTGAAGGCAGTAGGGGAAGATCTTCCCATTTAATTACCCTCATACCCCAAACCAGGAATGGAAAGTTTCACTCATGTAGCACCACAGTCTTGGTTGGTGGGAGACTTCTTCTCTTTTGTTGCTCTTGCCTTTCATATTCCTCAGCAGTGGTTTGAATGCTGGTCTTTTCCTGGCAGCTCTCTGGAGCAGAACATATTGCAGAAGGCAGGAGGAGCGCCTCAGCTGGGCTGTTACCTTGAGACTCAGCTGATTTCGTTCTATTCCTGGCTCCAAGGTTGACTTGGGTGACCTTCAGCTCTTCCTGCCTATTGTCCTCATTTTTTTAAAAAATGAATACTTTATCATATAAAGCACTTTGAAATCTACAGCTATGTGGATTTTTCTGGTACCGAGTGTTGGAGGAAAGAGTAGGTAACAAGAAGAAATATGTATTTTTTCTTTTATTGCCCTTAGTCATAGAGTATTTCAACTGATGCATGTCCATATTTATATATCTACATAGTTTTATTCAGCTGAAAAGGAACTATGTATCAGAACATTCTACATTAAACATCATTTTCAATCTCTGTTTTAAAATTCTAATTTCTTTCTGGTCTTGTAGGATGCAGAAGTAAATACTTGAGTGTATTGTGTAAAATCTTCCTTGGGTACTTTTCAGTTGTGCAAATTTTACCAAAGGTGATACCTATGTACCCCCTCTCCCCCAAGTCTGCTCTGGTTATTTCATGAAAAGAGGAAATTTAACCTGAAATACATTTTCAGACAAAGATTTTTACACATCTGCAGAATGCAACTTGATGGCTTAATTCTGTACTTGAATGTGTTCTGCAGATGCACTACCTTCGCTGGAGTTACTGTTTTCATTTGTAACAGAGCTACTGAAGAAAAGATCTGCTTGCCAAAAGTTGCAGTATTTTCTCATATTAAATATAGGGAAAGTGTAATTACAAAGGAAAACACTTTTTCTTCCCCTCTGGAAGGTCTATATCATATTCACTGTCTCCATCATTAAAGACCTTATATGAAGATTCCATATTTAAAAGATCTGCTGCAGAAATGTTCTAAAACACCTAATTCTCCTACGAAGGTTTTTATTCCCCTAGAAGTATTAAAAACACTATTTCTCTATCTCTTATTGAATGCAGTGTTCCAAGACAAGGTAAATCTTATTTCATTGTAAAACTACTACCTTGACATAACCAAAATAATAAAAAAAAGGAACCTCAGGGAAAAAAAAAATGAAGCCAGAAATTACTGCTTATGCAAGGCTAGTGTTAGTGGTTGTGCCGTTCCCTTTTAAATAATTCCTCTCTAATTGGTAACCCAATGTAATGGGTAAGTGAACATATTTCACAGCAGCAGCTGTTGGATGTTCAATGACTGGAAAATACAGTGATGGTTAAGTGTATGGAGTACTCATCCCATCAGTAAGAGTAAGTTAATCATATACAATTCACTGAACAGTAGAGTTGCATTTGCAGAGCAGTGGGCTGCCTTTTAATTGTTGTAGGTCTTTTTCAATATCTTGCAGTATCTTTTGTCTCAGCTGTAGCAGTTTTGGTTGCATCCCTAAAACTGTCAGTCTTCCTTATTTTTGCAAGGGCCTAACAATTCCTCCTTCACAATGCAGCTTAAATTGGACCAGATGCTGCATCAATAGAACAGTCTGCCCATCTCAGAGGCATTAAGCCCAAAATTATTTAGAAAATTGAAGCCTTTAACATACTCTGGATTAATGTGATTAAGTAGAGCTTGCTTTAATTCATAGCCATCTATTCCTTTATTAATAGCCATTTCATCAACAGGAGCAGCACATATGGGTACAAGATGACTGAAAGTTAAATTGATTGCTGTAAGCCTGTAAGAAAAGCATTTAATGTTTCAATAATAACTGATGTAAGACTTCACTGTGGGGCATTTTAGATAGATTTAGACCAGCTTATAGACGCAATATTTATTAACATCCTTTAATTTTTAATATAAGCTTGCTAAATGAAAGTTTTTTTTTTTGTTTGTTTGTTTGTTTTTTATCCCTTCCTTAAGTCAGCATTTGATAGTATTTATACAGGAGAGTCTCTCTTGTGAGAGATAACAGCTGGTCCAGGGTATAGTGGAGTCTAGACTTCTGCCAGGCTTAGGAAAAGATAAAATTTAACAGAGGTTTACTTTATATGAGCATACATATCCATACATCCTCCAACAACCTACATCTCTGATCTTATAATCATTATAGGTACTTAAAGAGTGTGTGCTAGCTCACGTGCCTATAATGCACGGAGTCCATCATTCACACAGTTAGACTCCATTTTTGGGGAGGGTTCATGTGGTCCTTATTTATTCCTAGCTCAGTAATGATATACGTACTAATGTACACACACATACACATATAATGAGAGGAGAGAGACATTAATAGTAGGTATTTTTAAGGCCAATGAAAGAATGAAAATCAGCAAGTTTCTCTTCTAAATGCATTAACTTTTTATTTTTTTATTTAAGATTTGATTTTGGCAAGTTTATGATGTAACCCTAAAGGAATGGGTACTTTTCAACAAAGTAACAAGACTGTCTCACAGGAGGGTAAACTGCTAATTAGATTGTCACAGTGTTTGTTAACAAATGTCATGGAAGAAATCAGGACAGGTACATTGGAGCTGAGGGGTTTTGTAGTCCAAAATACTACTCTAAGGCTTTACTGAATGGCATTTAAGAGATATAATATATATCTAGGAGTCTAGGTGACTAGCTTTTGCTACACGCCTGATTATTAGACCTTGGAAGTTAGGTAGGGTGAATCCAAAATGACATAACACATCACATCCTCAGTTTGGGCAGAAGGCAGTCAGGGGAAACAACATGGCCCCAGCCATGATGTTGACACTTCTAGACATGGAGGTTAAAAGAACTTGAGATATTTCATATTTAAGTGTGTTTTGCAATGAAATTACAGATATATATGGATGCTGAAAAATCTAAGTGGCTAGAAAGGAGGTTTTATTATTGTTTATATGTTAATATTTTTATTTGTACATCAGTAAATTAAATATGCCTGGGACCATTTTGTGGCACTGAGGCTGGCTCACACTGAACAGCAGGTATCTGCCTATTGAACTGTATTACCCTCCAGACCCAAATGGCTGCATCTGCGGGATCCGATCCCTTACCTATACTTCTCCTTGTGAATTGCTCTTTTCATTCCCTCATCTACTTTTTGGACCATGGTAGCCAGATGCAGAGCACCGGGCCATCATGCTAAGGGGAGCACTCTGTGCTATGGGGGAGCCCGTGCTCCAGTGGAAGAGAAAAGTGAAAGAAAGACAAAGAATACCTCTGGATAGTTTTATAGAGGGGCTGGGGGGGATCCTACTTGCTGAGCAGTTGAAGCTCCAAAGCGTGAGAGCTGACTAGTCATTGCTTTTTATGAGAGCTGGAAACCATTCTGAGTGTTGGATGTTACAAAAGCGATGTTCTCTGTAAAGTTTGTGTGGGACAGGAATGATTGGCAGAGCCATAGGTTCATGGATTCACCACCATGTCCAACTCTGATGGACTCTCTCCCTTAGCAAGCCTGGAAAGCTCCTCTCAGAATGAGGAAAAATCTCTCCAAGGAGTGTTATTTGTAAGAAAGAAGTAAGTGCCCCTCACTGTGCCAGATTTGAAGTTATTAAATCCAGATAGATCTCACAGTTGTAGGTACAGTGCAATATACTTAAATGTGAGCACAGTGATTCATATATGAATATATGACTTCCTTGAGTTTTTTTTTTTTTTTTTTTTTTTTTTTTAATAGATATTAATGATTACTATTTTTTCCCCTCATTGTCTTCTAAGTCCTTTTGGGCACCCAAACTGGGTGTTTCTTGTTGGATGAATTAATATCAAGGCATACCAGTTTCATCTGAATTAAAATAATTTCTTTGCCTTTCTTAAATGCTCCCATTTAAATGGGAATTTTAGAAAGGATACAAGTGACCTGTAATTTAAAACTCTTGATTTGTGAGTGGTTGGATAGAAATAATGGATAGTCTAATACAATGAGCGTTCATTAGGTTTAAGCAGGAGGTAAATGCTTTCACTGGTCTCATGTGAAGTACGACATTTACATTTTAGCAAAAATGGCAAAAATAATTTTGTTACATGCAAGTAGAGCTATAAACAGTAAACTGTGTACTGAAGTCAATTTTAATTAATTTAATCAGTGGCTGAAATAAAGGTTGCTCTTATTGGTCTATTATGGCATAATTAATCATCAGTAATAATTCATTTTACATGGCTTCTTAAGGTTAAGCATTGGCACAGCCATTCATTAAAATTGGGGTGAGAATTAATAGTGTCTAAAGGGTTTGCCACAAAAAAAAAAAAAGGTAAAATATCTGTAAAGATTTATTAAAGGCTAATGATTGATCTACTTGCCTTTATTTTTTAAACCTGCTCTCAAATATGGGTCATGCAGCTGTAGAAATATATTAGCTGGTGTTTGATCTGTTTGCAGCGGTTAATGGTCTTTGTGCAACCTCTGACACTAGGTAGCGTATTTTTCACGGTGTCCTTAAGAAGATGCTCGTCATCACTAAGTGGGGTTTTATGCTTCAGGGTGAGATTCTAGGGGTGAAAAATGCCCACTCCAGAAGTGAGATACTCTAAAATGTTTGTCTAGCTTTAGGTGATGCTGGCCAAAGAACAAGCTGCCTCTTCGCATTGCAGGGATGTGCACGAGGAGGGCTGGGAAAAACAAACTTGCAGTCAAGGAATTGTTAATTCTTTCCAGCAGCTTTCGTAGTTGACAGGGATTTTATTCTCTATTTACAGTGAGATGGCAGCCACAATTTGTAGTGTAATGTCCAGGTATTTTAATAATGAAATAAGGCAGTAAAGGGAGCAGATGTTGTTTTCTAGAAGGACAACCCATTGCTCCAGTGCACACTCAGCAGGGTCCCCAGGAGGAGCTGTGCTTGCAAGGAAACCCTTGCCAATGTCACCGGTTTCTGTTTTATCGTCGTTATTAAAGAACACATTTTCCTCCATGTGCCTCAACACCTTCTACAGTTACTGGAGAACAACTTGTGGTTCCCTCCAGGTGGACCAAGAGCTTCCTGGAGCCAGCTGGTAGAACGGCTGCTTAATCTTCTGGCTACCATGCTCTGCCATCATTTGTCAAAAAGCTTTGTGATGTTGGACATCAGACCAGGTACGAGAACTCCATGGTTTCTGTTCCTCAGATGGGGATTCTTCACGAGGGAGTGCAAAACTTCGATGGCAAGCACATTTCTGGGTTTAACCTAAAGCTGTAGTAGCTAACCTGTTTTCGACGAGCCCTTGTCTCATCCTTTTCCTTCTCTTTGTCTCACAGTTCTTCTTTACCAGTTCTCAGCCAGTTTGGTCTTCTGCTTTCAAACTCATTTGATTGTCCTCCTCTTAAGTCCTTGAAATATCTTTTTTGTCAGACAGCCGACCAACCTTTCTCACCGTTCAGAGAAACTTATGCCACCCACCACCGAATTATTGACCTGTCTCTGACCTCACCGCAATTTTTAGTACTTATACTGGGCAAATTTTAGCTCCCTCCCTCAATGGTCCTTCAGGAGCATCACTTTAAGACAGGCAATAGCATAGTTTATGTCTGAAATAAATAGTAGGATTTCAAAAGCTCTGAAAAAGGAAGGTATAGTTTCACCAAGGCACTGGAAAGGAAATAATTCTCATGCTTTCAGTTAGAGATTTTTGTTTTTCTTGATTGTTAAGGTACTTCTCTGCAGTTCCTCTGTCATGTCTGTGTTCTGCTTTCGTTTTGAAGGATGCCCTGTTTTGCCTCTTTCCCAGTCACTGGTCTTCCATCAGTTCTGTATGGTATATCCAACAGAATAACATGAATTCTTGTAATTATTGAGCTGTTGGTAATGACCATCAGCTACACCTCATGTCTGCTTGCTGAGTTTTTCCCAGCATCCTCATAGCTGTATTCTAGATTAGTAAATTGTCAATGGTGTATCTTTTTAGCCTCTTATTCACTTGCAGTTTGTTCCTGTTACAGACTTTTGCAGAGAACAGGCTGCTGGGCCATTTTTAGAACTTTCTGGAATTCTATTGTTAGCTTTCATGGACTTGAAAGTGTTTGTCTAAAGCCTTTGGCTAGTATAAATTAATTCTGAATTTTCATCCTAGCACTTTTTTTTCCCTGGAAACCCTCTGAATGTCTGTCTGTCATCACCAAGGTCTCTGCTCTCTTGCTGCCTCTTTTCAGTTTGATGTCTGTGAGGGGTCTCTGGTGAAACCAGGTTGTCTGAATTATTTTTGCATGTTTGTTTGGGGGAAATAAAGATCCTAATCATATTTATGTATATCATATAACTGTCAGATCAGTTTAATAATAGTTATGTATGAAAGAGAAGCTTTCGGATTACTAATACTGCAGTCTATCTTTTTTCTTTATTACTATTTTTTTTTTTTTTTCATTTCAGCCTGCAGTTCTCAGGTATTAAGCATTTAGATATGTGCAGCTTTCTTCCAAGGGCTCTGTTGTTGTTCAGATTCACAAAGAGTGAGAATTGGCATATTTCAGAAATCTAACCTTGTATTCAGAGAACTCCTCGGAGTACTAACCTCTTACTGAAATCACTCTAGAGAGAAAAAGGATAAAACAACCATTTTTTGTTATTCTAGTGGAAAAGAAAAAATCTTGTTTCTTCCTTTTTATCTTCCAGATTATTTAACATTTTCCAACTGCTTACACGGAACTTGCTATAAATAAATGTCCCTAGGCATTCTATTTACCTCAATTTATTCCTTTTTAATGTTGTTCTCAATTCATGGTATATTCTTCACATTTCCGTAATTCTTTTCCTTCCATTATGTCCATTTATTTAAGGAAATTCTGTGTGTTGCATAACTCTGGTACAGAGCCTTTGCAGCTAAAAGCTGTAAATCTTTCTTTCTTTCTTTCTTTCTTTCTTTCTTTCTTTCTTTCTTTCTTTCTTTCTTTCTTTCTTTCTTTCTTTCTTTCTTTCTTTCTTTCTTTCTTTCTTTCTTTCTTTCTTTCTTCCTTCCTTCCTTCCTTCCTTCCTTCCTTCCTGCCTTCCTTCCTTCCTTCCTTCCTTCCTTCCTTCCTTCCTTCCTTCCTTCCTTCCTTCCTTCCTTCCTTCCTTCCTTCCTTCCTTCCGTTCGTTCTTTCGTTCTTTTGTTCTTTCTTTTCAAAAAAAGTATTTTCTGCTAAATTGATATGAGAAAAAATATTCCCATTACAGCCTGAAGTTGGATCCCAGTACTGAGTCCGGGCATTTTATTTAGACTTACCTTTTCCACTTTTTCAGTACTGCAGCAGAGACCTGATCTGAGTTTTGGGAACATTTTTGTGAACAAATATCTCATTAGGACTCTTTTCTGGAGACTTGGGTCTTTACAGCTGCTTACTCCTGATCCTGCTCGCAGTTGTCCTGGGACAACACCTCCTTCCCAACCAGGATATTTTTGGTTTCCATTGGCCTTTTCAGGATCAAGTCATAGTTGAAATAAACAAGTAAAGCTTTATATGAGACAGCAGCACTCAGGCTTTTGAAGACTTACTCTTTGGCTTTTTTAAACACATGCTTTTTTTCTTCCTTTAGGAACTACAAGAAATATAAATATTCAGGCAAATTAAAATATGATCTGGAAATAATGACTTCATATTCCTAATCATAGGATCATAGCAGTCTGCGCCACCAGGATGGGCTCTGGAAAATTCCTCATTTTGGTCCTTGCTCTCTGTGGTCTCTATCCCTGGCTGGTTCAGAGGTCAGAAGGTTCCTGCTCTTTGAAGACTTGGTCTTTGTGTCTCTGCCTATTGGATCTTTCAGGGGACTGTATTAACATTTGGTTTATTCACTATTTTTTAAAGAAAATTTCAATATTCCAACAATCTTGCCTCATTTTGCAGTCATCTCCTAGTCCTGCGGTACTTCACTTTGCAAGCTGTTCATGTTATGACTTTGAATTGTCTTTGATTAGAGAAGGAAAAGACACAAGTCCCAAGGAGACTGTCTGACTTCCATTCCACCAAGGCAGTAACTGAGGAAGTATTTTTATAATCAGTCAGGTTTCAGTCATTATACCTAATTCCATTCCTGCAATCATCACAGTCTCCCACCTCACACACAGAAACAGACTGTATCTGGAGCCAACTTCATGTCTTACAAACAAAATCCCGAGGGACACATTAGGTTATTTGCTTAAGGTGACACAGGAGATCTATGGCTGGACCAAAACTGAGCCAGACATCTGCAATTTGTGCCTGTAGATTTTACAATAAAATAAATAGGGAGGAATTATTTAGTTGCTTGAACAGACAGCCATTTAGATGCTGTAAGAGATCTGAGCCATCCAGGCAGGACTGACAAATTGTCACTGGACCTGTAGGAGACCTTCAGCAGCAGCTGAAGTCCAAATGATTTGTCCAAAGTCATCTCAAATAAACTAGATGCCTTTGTGGCACAACTGAATTAGTGGTAGTAATCTTAATTTCATCTTGTTGAAGATAGCATCCTTTTTATTGAGCTTGTTAGAAAGGATAAGTGTTCTGGAAATGGAAGGTAGTATAGCCAAATTATTACCATATGAAATTCTTACCTGAGGTCAAAATTGCATCACCGTATATATTCCACACATCATGACATAACTGATTTTTTATTATTATCTAAGCATGGTAATATTGCTTCCCTTTACCCAACACTACATATTGATATTAAGTATGGCTGTGCACTCGGGTTTTTAAATGACTAAAAATGCTGTTGGCAGAGCTTACAGTTTTCAAACAAATTAAGTTGCATGTTTGGAAAATTAATTATGGAGAACACAATGTATTAGCAGGTTTCGCTCTGCAAAATGGGGATAATGGAATCAAAACTCATAAAGCACTTTGAAGTCTTTAGGACAAAGGCATGGTGCAACTATGACGTAGTATTAATCTTTTATCCTCAAAGTTTTTCATGCCCATGGATAACAGGATATATTTCCTGGGCTGGTCTTTATTCACTGTGTTTATCTATTATGATAAAAAATGTCAACACCATCTCATTAATTTAATTTTTCAAAGGAGCTTTGCAATGAGACTAGCTTCTGAGCTATTAAATTCATAACTGTGTGACAGCAGAAACCAATGATACCAGACATAGACTTAAAGTTGCATGGAATGTAATGCGGTGGGATAACGAATCTTGTACTTTAGTTACTGGCCAAAGTTGGAGCTGCAGTTCAGCTCAGGTCCTGCTCACATAGCAAAGGGCAACGCGTTTAGGTTGGATGCCCCAAAGTCTTACACTGCTGTGCTCTGTTCCCTGTTCTCTTCTATTTCCTTGCATTTTTTTTCTGTTCAGGAGTGTCCTCTATACATAACACTATGTATATCAATCGGTGTATATCACTGTAATACTATGTATATCAGTGAAGGAACGAATGTGATTATTGTTCATAAAAAGCATACATATGAATTAAAATCAGTCTTTTATGGTATGTCGCAAATTTGGTACAGAAGCCTCATTATGTTGCTCAAAATGCATATTCCTACCTGATCTAATAGGCACAAGTGCGCCAGATAAGGAATGAATTCAAAAGCAGCAAATGAGCAGGGTTGTAGAATACAAGGACTTAAGTTCTGAATGACATTTTTTCTTCTGAGGAGCCTAAATTCACTTAATCCAAAGTATCCAGTAGAAACCTAAGCTGAACAGTTTGAGATTGAATTCTCCCCAAACACAGAATCTAAAATTACAGCCCATTAAATCTTTCCTGCAATATGAATAATTTTAATCAGAGGAGTACTTTTGCCTTTGTGATGTGTTTCCAGAGTCAGGACTAGAAATTCCCTCCTCCCCCCCAAAACAAACAAACAACAAAAACCAATCAAACAAACAACATAAAAAAACTTTCCAGGAATTTCAGTGTCTCTTAGTGATGTTACTCTATTGATGGCTGGCTCATAACATCAGGACATACTTTTTCCTAATGGGACTATCTATTAAAAAGTGAAATTATTTCTTCCTTTTTTTTGTACATATTTTTTAATGTATTAATGTTTATTATGTAATGCAGGGCATAAAAGAACACACATAAGGCACCAACTTTGAGGAATGTCAAAGTAGAGGGTGATAAAATCAAAGAAAATTCTTGTATTATCATAGCATAAGTGAGGGAAACAAATCTATTGTGGATTTTAGCTCCTCTTATAAATATCAGCTAAGCAAAAGATGGAGTGTTAACATACACTTAAACCAAAACTGTTTGTTGTGTTGTTATGAAGGCTTAGGAACAAGTAGTAGGTTTTCTTGTGCTTTCTTTGAGGAGCTGGAAATAAATTTATTTATAATGAAAAATGATGGACTCTGTCTTGTTTTAGCCTTCCATGGCTTGGATCCTAGTCTAGGAAAGAAAATTGAATGATTCGTACTGTTTTATGCTATTGAGTATTTCAGTCTCAGACAGGAAAATGACACATTTCCCACATATATATTTGAAGATATTCAGTGACAGTTTTCAAAACCACCTGTCTTCTGTGCAATATCTTCATTGTGTGTTCATATGACCATATTTTTGACCTTCTTTCATTTTTTTATAACAGTGCAAACTGCTTTTTATGAGATATATTGCAATTCTTTGGTATTTGAAAGTGTATGAAATACATTTTTGTTTCCAAGAGCAAAGTTTTTGTTAGAGCAATGGTTATTTTAGCATGCCATTTTACAGAAAGCTCACATATAAACCAGTTATGCCTGAATTCTTGACTCCACCGCAGCGTAAGATGCTGTAGAGAATATGAGCTTGTTGCTAGTTATGAGGCTAGGGTTCTGTAATTCCCATTACTTCTTCCATATTTAATCTTTCATTTTATTACTTAACTTTGTAATTAATGTGTCCTAACCTAGAGCCAGCATTTCTCACTCTAAGACGTGCACAACCATTAGTTTTGTTCTATATTCACCTAGTGTAGTGTTTAGTGTCACAAAGGCTAGCTGTTAGAAGCCTGGCATTGCATTTTGATGGTACCAAGTATAACTGGTTTGTCAGTAAACATAATTTATTGATATGTAAAGGCTCTGTCCACCTAATGTGTAAGTTTAGGGTTAAATTTGGGCGTTTAAATAGGAACTTTGTAAAAGCAGCAGTAAGGTGTCTTTCTGCTCCCAACACTGTAGCTGAAAGATGTTAACTCACCTATATATAAAGATAATATAGAAATTGTAGTTAGGTTATAGTCTACTTCATCGACCATGATGAAAAGATAATACAGAAGCCCTGACTCTGTGCAGTTTGGAATAGAAAGGCTTTATTAAAGTTAAGTGAACAAAGGAAAAGAGGGGCAATTCACTCATATATTCACAGCATTTAAGGCTGGTAAGGGCTCACTGCATTATTTAATTTGATATCTTTTATATCATAGATCATTACATTTTATCCATTTACTATTTTATTAAGCCATATAACTTTTTCCTTTAAGTTTAACAGCTATTTGTCTGAGCATCTCTCCCAGAAGGAAATCTGACTTCATTTGAAAGTATCAGGAGATGAGGAAAAAACCACTTCCCTTGGTTTATAAGACATAGGTATATAGGAACACTGAATGGTCAAATGCTGTAATTCAGTGGTGTAATGTTTTGTAGCAGATAATCATCGTCAGTACTAAAAATATGTTGCCTGCTTGTCCATTTGAATTTCCCTCTTTTCAGCTCCTTCCACTGGCTCTTGATGCTTTTCCTTTCTTGTTCAAAGACCCTCTGTCATTCTCTTCCTGAGAAGATGCTTATATTCTTTAATTAAAAAGCTCTGGATTTTCTTCTTGAAAGATAACCATTTCATGCCTTTTGAGGCTGTCACTGGAACTATTTTTCAGGGTCTACTTAATGTCAGGATTGATCTCACCAGTGCCGTTCCAACCAACATCATTTTTACTTAGGCATCCCAGTGCAGGCATTATTTTTTTTAACACTGCAGAGGAATTCTATTTTTACTTGCTTGTCTACTGCCACCCTTGCACTTTCCTCTAAAATTCCCTGTTTTCAGGTATGGTGTGTGTCACTTGTTCCTATAAGTACAATTTTAAATATGACAGTTTTTAACACATTTTTGATTGAATGGGCCCAGCACAGCAAGTGATCACTTTCTAAGACCATCCTATCAACCTCCTCATCTGAGTTACTGACAGATTTTGTAAGTTGAGATTTTTTATTTCTTTAAAATTACTGATGAAGGCAACAGGCTTTGTACCAGTCCCTGCAGAGCACAGATAAAAATGCTCCAATTCAATGCGCGTTCCCTTTAGACAATTTTTTTAGAACTGTCATTTAGACAATTCTTAATCCATTTAACACGTGCACTATTGATATTGTATGGTGCTAATTTTTTAATCAGACTGTCATGAAGTAATAAGTCAAATGCATTAATAAAGTCTAAGTCTATTACATCCATGCTATTACATTCCACATTTATTACAACTAGACTTGTAATTTCATCAGAGAATGAAATCAAGTTTGGCTGACAAGACCTATATTCCATGCAACCATGTTGACTGGCATTAATTATATGCCTATCTTCAACATTTTTTCTTCACTTGAATGTCATATGAGATGTTCTGTTCTATTGTCCAGGAAAAATGTCAGACTAATCCTTAAGGCAATGCGGCTCATCCAGTTCATTGATCTCTGCTGTGCAATACAACTCAACCAGAGATAACCTGTATCACACATCGCAACCAGATTGCCACAGAAATCAGATGTTCCTCCCAACACACATGGTAAAGAAGCTTTCCACGGACATCCACAAGAAATCACTGGAATATTTTTTTAAGCTGAGGTTCCTTTTGAATGAAATTAAATCAGAATATACTATCCTGGAGCGCACATTCTGCACTCCAGCTGTGAATGGCATTCAGCCCACCAAAGTGAGTCTGATCTGGTAATCCCTCCTGAAGGGCTGGTAGCGTGGATATTTGCTGGTAGAGTGGACATTGTAGATTTTTATAGAAAAAGATACTTTTTTTTTTTTTTTCAGTCTGTTAATTTTTATTTTAAATGTATTCAACTAGTTCTACTTAAAACTACAACTGAATCTCTGTGAAAAAATTACCAGTAACAGCCTTTTGTAGCCCCCTATGGCCCTTTTCACTGTGGGCTCCCTTCTTCACTTTCACCAATTTTCACTGTGGCCTTCATTCTCTTTATTTTGATACCACAGAGTAAAAAACTCAGTCACTGTGATAGTCACCAGAAATACATTTGACAGCAGACTCGTTGTTCCATTAGCTTTTTTTTTTTTTCTTTTTAAATTTTCGTTTACTGTGTCATTCATCTGTCCTATCCTAAAACAAATAGATAAACTTTTAGAAAATGCCCTCTTTAGATGTACGAGCCCCCTTGTAGCTACAGTACGTGCTACCTTCTGCAGGCACTAGAAGAGGCCTTGGTTCTTCTGGTCTTTTTCAGGCAGAAGTTTCTAGCAGTTAAACCAAAGTTTATTTAGATCAGCAACTGCAGAATTGGCCCATGGTCATAAACCAGTTTCTTGCTGTATAGGACTGACATATATTTTAGCACAGCTGTATAAAATTAAAGCATTATGTTTTGTAAAGCAGTGAATCAGAAACTCACGGTGGATAACGAGCCAAACATAATCTCTTATTTCAATGCTGACAAAGTCATTAGGGTTTTGGGAAACATAAAGATGAAAAAACAGTAGCCACGTGTTAGTGCCATTTTATACCTGATATATTTTATTGTTATCTTCCAAACAATAGGAAAATCACGCCAAAAAACTGAATAGTGGCCAGAAAAGGATGAGTTGCAGAAGGAATGTGCAGGGACTGGCTGCTCACCATCTCTTCACGCCAAACAACCACAGGCTTTTCAGATTACTACATATTAGCCTGCTCCAGAGAAATTCCCTTGTCTGTGTTAGGTGGGAAGTCAAATAATATTGCCGTAAAGGATTCTTCTTCTCTTAAAAAAATAATCGGTGTGTGGTTATTTCCATTCTTTTCACTTTCGTTACTTTGAAGGTAAAAAAGTAAAAGTTAAAAAAAGAAAAGATAAAAAGATCCCCAGGCTGTGGGTTCTCGGTGTTTTCGTGTCTAACCTGTTTGTTTATTTAACACACTGCTATTTTACAGAGAAGCTGGAGATGTTATTAGTGATATCTACAAAATAAAAATTCCCAGGGTGGTTTGGAGAAGCAGGTGCTCAAAAGACCTATTACTTTTTCATGTAATACTTTGCATATTCACTAGGGCCTAGGCTTTAGCTAGCACAAATAATTTCAGCTCCAAAATCGATAAGCTCTGAAATGCGCATCAGCTGAAAATCTGCTGCCCGTTCCTTTCAGTTATATTTAGACATCTACATTTGTGTCAGAAAATATGAAGCTGATGAAAAGTGTGTTGCACCAAAAGGGAAAGCTATAGACAAGTGCTGGAGCTGAGAGTCCTGCTCTTAGCTTCGGCGTTTGGGCTGCGATCACCTCAAAACCAAAGTGCTCGAGCCATATATATAGGTGCTACCTATAGAATATAGGGACTGAGGGGCATGGGCTGCCCAAAGCCATATGTCCAAGCAATAGCTCATCCCAGCTGCCCGCTGGGGATTTTTCATGGCCACAAGTCTGGGAATTGACTGGGCCAGCACTTGGCCAGTACCACGCTCACCATTTAGCACCAAGGGTGAGGAAATCCCAGCGCCTGTGCCCGTGCCTTGGTGGGATTTATTGGTGTGGAGCCACGGTGGAGTTGGCAGCAACCAGCTGGGTTCCTGGATTCCATGTTGCTTGAGGGAAGAGATGGATGCTTCAAAATGAGATTGCAAATGGGTGGCACATCAGCTGTTGCTTGGTGCCTCCTGCTTCTCAGGACTTAAAACCCTGTAGAGCATCTCCTGGACTTAGGCCCCTTATTTCAGTGGGTTAAGAGACACAAGCTCTTTTTATTAAATAAGTGGGACACGAGGGAATAGTTTAGGCATTGGTTGAACTTTCTAACCTAATTCAGTCAGGGCTGGAGTAGCTGGAGAGGCCCATGTGCCACGTGGCAGTGCCATAGCGGCTGGGTGGCTGGGTATTCACAGGTGAAGTGCTCTGCAGCCAGCCCTTTGAAGTTGTTCCACTTTGCAGGAAATAATTAAATGCTTACTGGATACAGCAACTTGAAAAGAATGAGTTCGCTTCTATAATCCGTTGGCTTGGGCACTCACCTGGGAGATGATTAAGAAGGTGAAAATCTAAACACTATTAGGAAGAAAAAAATTGAAAAGAAGCACCGATGTGTCACTCAGATGTCTTTTTTTTTCCACTGCTCTTTACAGGAACGTTTTTGCCAGAGTTTGAATCCCCACTGAAAGAGCTCACTGTAGCTAATCCTCTGAGAGTGGCTATGTTTTCTAAGTGGGAAATGGATATAGGATAAACAGACAATCTGCTGTTGGCACCCAGCCCTCTCTGCTATGGTGTAATAAAGTCTTATCATCTGCAGCGAGGTTCTTCTATGGCTAAGCTCCTTCTAAAGCTGAAGGAGAACTGAGCACCATAACTGGAAATCCGATAATGGCACCTATAAATAAAGGATTTCTATTTGCCCATTTAACAGCAAATTAAATTATGGCGAGTGATTCAATAAATTATTGAAAAAACATAGTTCAAAGTTTGAGCTTTTTTTGAGAGGAGGCTTCTAGAAATATTCATACTTGTTAAAACTTTTGGAACTTAAAATGAAGCATGCTTTTACTGTGGAATATTAAATTCAGCTAATTAAAACCAATAGGTGATCTGAGGACACCATGACTCTGACTTAGTATAAATGAACGTTTCATGATAAATTCTGAGAGCTGACTATTACTGAGAGAATAGCATCCATCACTGATCAGTTTAAATTGTTTCAGCTGTTCAGTGTTAGCTGGTTCAATTTCTTGTTGAAAAACGTACAGCTTTTTTGAGACTAAATGGGTTTATTGTTTTTCTTTGATTACTGCCTCTCCGTTTTAAGAAATCTTACAAAGAAGATTTGATTAGAAATATTTCCTTTCTTTTCTGTCTTTGTTTTTTTCTTCTTTTTTATTTTATTTTTTTACAATACAGAGGAGTGGTTAGATCTTTTGATGCCTGCTCTGTTCTTTTCGTGCTGCAGTGTAGCAAATGTGTGAAATCCAAACTAAAAGTGATCATTCTGTTTTTGTAGTCAAACTTAAGCCTAATGCAAAAAGTGAACTAAGAAGGCAAACAGGGAGAGCCCAATTTTGGTTTATTTTTGTCACTTTTGCTGCAGCTGAGCCATGTTCAGCACCAGTGGGCTGCCAGTTTCCATGTGCTGTTCAGGGTAACGTTGGGCTATCTGATTGATTCCTTGTTGTAAAGCACATTGTACCTGAAGAGAGGTTGTGCCTTTTCTTTTCCTCTGTCCCCCATACTATTTTCTATCCATGCTTCTTCCAGGAAAGCTTGTGGTTAATCTGTCCCACGTGAAGCCTTTTGCCTCTCCATTTGCTCACGTGTACTCAGTTGATTGGTATGGTTTCGACTAAAGTTGTTGGGAAGTAGGAGTGCTCACCACAAATGACAAAGATTGTTCTTAGCAGAAATAGCCGCGCCATATTCTGAAGGAAAATACACTAGGTTGTGGAAAAGCTTTGAGGAAAATTAAAGGTGAATCTGATAAGACTAGCAGGTATTAGCTCCTTGCTTTTCCTCTGAGAAGGAATATTGATTTTAAATATGCTCTAGGTTGTAACAGTCTGTTAGCCACACATCTGAAGATTTTTTTTTCTTGAGGTCAGGCTATAGTTCTTGGAGTAGCACTGTTATTTCCTTATTCAGAGGAAAAGAAGAAAGCTGATTCTTTGAACTTCTGGATTAGTCAGAGCAGACAGTGTTGACAAGATGTAATTGCTGCTTCAGCTGAGAGGAAAGGTAATGCCTCTGTTGTTTTGAAGTTCTTGAAGAAACTCTCTTGTGATCTGAAGCTACTCATCTTAGACAAGCAATTTGCTCCTGAGTGGTAAGAACCTTTCATAAGGTTCACATTGACTTAAAAAAAAAAAAAAAAAAAAAAAAAAAAAAGATGAAGCCAGAAGCCACTCCTTAATCTCTTTTTAGTTACACAAAGTAGGTTTGCCAAAGCTGGACAAACCACTGTCCATTTGCTCTGCTGTTTTATCTAAAGCAACAACAAAATTCCCAACCTGGTCTTCATCTAAGGCAAAATACATTATTTCCCCTGATAATGTATAACCCAAACCATGGTCTACTTCAAACCATGTAATCTGGAATAAGTTCCTTCCCTGAGCTAAGCTGGCCATCAGTTCACACCATAATATAGAAAGACCATTTCACTTTGTTATCAAGCCAGTTACCTGTGGTTTTTAGTTTTATTCTTCTAAATGTATGATCGCTTTCTGTTAACCTGGAATCAAAATTTGCCTTCAGATAATGAGTTGCTTCCATTGTCTTCAATAGGCATAGTGCATATGAAAGAGGAATTGGGCCATTGTTTGCCTGGGCATTATCCTGGTGGACAGGGTGACATGGCTTTAGATACAGGTTACATATAACTCACCTGTTTTTGTCTTTTAATTTCAGTGAGCATATCTTTGGCGTGTTGTGAAGCACACTAGATAGAAAGCAATTTGATTTTATCAAAATTTTCTTTACAGGTATCCCAGATGTGTCCCCTTTTACTCTTCTGTGTTCTAGGCTAAATTTAATCCTACTCTTTAAAATCTCTTTTGATTGCTAGCCCACCCCTCTGTGCCTCATTTAAGTTTTCTTCATTTCACGTGGCCCAATTAATTGATAAAATGCTCTCATACTTTTCCCTGATACATCTCTTTAATATGTCCTACCATCCTTTTTATTTCTTTCCATTATTTTTTTTTCCAAATTTTTATTGGTACCAAATTGGTAACAAGAATTGGAACACTCTTCAGTTTCTCATAGACTCTGAGTTTTCTTACTTGGTGACAGCTAATTCAGAACCCATCACTGGTCTACATTCAGTTGGTTATTTCACTGCATGAAATTCCAGACAATTCTATTGAAGGTGGTTGAGTAAATCCAAAATTTATGCCAGTGTAAATGAAATCAAAACCTGGCATAGTTTAAGCAAGTAGTCTATTATATTCCCACCAAAAATCAAATCTCACTGTCCAGTTTACTTTTGTTGAATATTTCCTTGTTATGATTTAAATGGAGAACAGGATATATGTTTTTTTCCCACCCATGGAGTTATTATGACAACCGAAAATGCCTACATTTATAAATTCTTCATGTGTGCTTTTGTAGCACTCAGTACCACGGACTCACCCTGCGATGTCTGAACACTCATCAACCTAACTTAATTATAACTGAAGAAAATTATGTGGCCAGATCCTTTATATTTTATGAAGCTGGATCTTTTAATAATATTAGGTATTTAGACACATAAAGAATGAAAAAATTGGAGCCATAAGGTAACTGAAAAATAGGAATAATGTATTCAAATGTGATATAATGCGTGATGATCTTGCTTGAACTCATCTGCTGTCATAAAGTTCCATCAGGCTCTCTTTGACTCTTCAAAGCCCGTTGGCATCAGTAGGTTGGATGATGTGAAAGTTTTGAATTTTTTGTGTGATCTTGTATAAACATACTCTTGAAATTTGCTTTAATCATCAATTATTTTATCCATATCTGACCTCATGGCAGGTGAAGCCCAGTTTCCTACAATAAAGATGTATGTTAAAGCTATTTCCTACAACGTAGATGTATATTTTATGTATGTATAATTATATATAATGGTTGAAGATGTAGATATATAATTCTTATTCTAATGTTCCATTTAGAATAGTCAATAATATTTTACTAGTTTTCAGGTACAAATATTTAAGAACTATTCAATTTTTTCCTGAAAGTTGACAAACTACTCTCATAACACGACTGCCTTACGTTGCCTCTCTAGCTAGTTTCTTTCATGATGGCCTTGTCCAAACTGGCAGATGTCTTAAGAGCTGACGTGTATAAACATTCTGTAAAGAGGCTTAAATGCAAATGATGGTAAATCAAAATGTGATGAAAAAATAAAAAGGGAAACAAAGAATTGTGCTTTGGATCTCAATATAAAAAAAAAATGGGCATGCACTAGCTAATTCTTGCTAATAACATCTGATTTTATTTTGTCTTTTAAGGTAAAACTGGTCACACAGAGGCTGTACGAGTAGTATATCAGCCAGAAAACATCAGCTTTGAGAAACTGCTCAAGGTCTTCTGGGAGAATCATGACCCGACACAAGGTAGAGTGATGAGTGAGCCAGTATTTAATTATCTTACTAATTACAGCTGGGATAATTAGTGTTTGAGCTGCATGGAAGAGATGAACCTTGAAATCACACTGGAGCTCAAGAATATGATTGCAGACATTTATTGACAGAGAAAGAGAGGAAGAGAGAGAATGAGAGTACAGAAACTCACAATACCCCTCCTCCTTTACAGCTGTCTGTGCTGGGAAAATTCCCACAGAGAGGCACAGTAGACAATAGATGTTTTTTTCAGCTTTGATTATGACAATTTCTTCTGTAATACTATCTTTTGTCTCTTAAATTAAAGCATATTTCTTTGCAGCTTCAGAGCTGGCCATATTATCTGTGCTGAAGGCCTTTATCCTTCATAATTTTTTTTTTGTTTGTTATATTTTCCAGTGGCAATGACTATCTTTTATGTTTAGAAAAAAGAAAAAAAAAAAAAAAGATGTAAGAGGTGGTGTGTTGAGACACCAGCAGAGCATTCTAGCTATTTCCCTTATTCAAACCTTTTGATTTAATTTATCTTTCTTGGAAGAGGTTTTGTGATGACATTATACACATCTGTGCAAACATAAATGGGAAACTGTGTTGAGAAAACATTTTACATGTTGATGTAGTTTCAATAAACATCATGCTTTCTAGCATTTTCCAGAAATATTGCACACAGGAACTCATTTCAATATTTTAACAGCTATCATAATTAAGCCACTTGTTACCACATCTGGGAACAAAAAATGCAGATGATACCTACAAAATACAATACCATCCAGGGAAACAGTACCACTGAGAAGGATCCAGGGGCTATTGTAGATAAATGTCTTCCACTGAGTCCAGAGTGCAGCAGAAAGACAAATAATGGCTGTTGCATCTCCTGCCTATATGAACAGTGAAGCCTTAGTCAGGGTGAAAGCATTTCCTGGGGGCGGTCAGTAAAATCTCAGACCATTTTGTGTAGTTTCTGTATTGACATACTAAGAATGATATAGAGATTTTGCTGGGGATTCAAAGAAAAGATATAAAAAGGATGTAGAACCTAAAATACTGTCCTGGTGCTGTGAATAAACACATTCAACTCATAGAGATATCACACCTGATGCCTCATAGTGGGGTTGACAATCCAACCACTGGTGAGCCAGGGCAACATTCAGTAGCTGGAACTTGCAGTTTTGGAGTTTCAGCATGGCAAAATAGTTCTGCAGCTAGCAGTGTTAATTAAGCATTGGAGTCTTTTTCTGTCACCATCATTTTGAGGCTTTAAGATGAGATCATTTATCATCTTACAAAAGGTGTTTGATTCAGTTCACGAGAAAAAATTCTATGTCTGTGTGTGAAGCGTGATGACCTGTAGTGGGATCTGTTGATTTATGCACCCCCCTAATCAACCCCTTCCTTTACACTTGTGTCAGAACCATTTCCCTGCACCATCCTTGAAACCCTCACAGCTCTGCTTTGAGATTGTGTCCATCATACTTCAGGGCCTTTGTGGTTTGCTTCTAAGGATCAGGAGGGAAGTTTTACCCCAGCCTACCACTGGTTGGTTTTTGGTCTTTTTTGTTCTTTTCTTTTTAGATTGTCAGGGATTGGCCATAACCAGATGCTGGCATCTTAGTAATGGGCTGCTTGTTTTGAAGTAGCACAGAAAATCCTATTTCTAGGCAATTGGTCCATGTGTCTTGTTCACATGCTGAGATTCATCCTCATTGCCAGAGCTGGGAGCTAACAACCAGGACTATAACAACCAGCAGTATGAGGAATGGATTTCTGCTGAAATGATTTGGGAAACTACCATTCTCTGTCATTTTTGTAGTCTTGGCTTTGACAGCATATGGTTAGTCTTTGCCTGTGGCGCACATGCAGTAGGTCGGTCTCTAAAGGACTTCAGGGCTTTGGGCTGATTGAAGTACATGTGCTTGACTTAATGGTATGTGGGTGAGGTGTTACACATAGATCAGACCAAATGAACTCAGAATTCCTTCTGGCTTTAAACAAAGTAATATGATGAGATTATATCTTTGTATTCACTTTGAAACCTCACAGAACTAAGGTTCTAAATAGTTCCAGTCTGTGCTTTCAGAAGAAGGTTGGATGCTGGCAGATGTATGATTCACTTCTTGATTTCTGGCAACTAGGGAAACATCACCTAATTAGCCTGGGCACAGAGCCACACTAATGTGGCTTTATTCCTTGTGGGATGTAAGCTAATATCTCCACATGACACTGTGCTGTGTAGATACCCAAGTCATTCACAGCTACCTCAGGCATCTACGTGGCACTGCACTGCTTGGTCTAAACCTGGTTAAACCTTTATCTGAGCTTGGTTCAGTAGAATTTCAACATGGTTCTTCAGTAATAACTTGCAAAAAGTAAGAACGTTGCTTTCTCCACAGAGATGTTGGCAGTCACTAAAGCTTTTGTGTCCTCCAGACTTGGCTGATGTGGACAGATTGCTTTAGCTATGCACGTTTATGGTTGCTTAATGCTAAACTCTCTTCAATGCCTTTGTAAAGTTCTTTACATCTCTACAGCCTTTCTTCATTTGAGAAAAAAATAAACCACAAGGTCTCCATTTCAAGTTTCTTTGTTCTGTAAGATAGGGATGGTATGCTTATATATGTTTTTCAAGTTTGTGCAGTTAGCAGTAGAAGATCGGTAAGGTGGAACTGTTTCTTCACCTTGATTTGCACCTACTCCCTGCTTTTATCTTGCTTTGGGAAATGTGGCTCTATGTAAAGATACTGAACGTGAGAATTATCTCCCTGACCTAAGATTTTTTTTCTTTCCTTAAATTCAGCTGTGTGAAAAGTCTTATTTAGCCAGCCTAACATGAATGCAGCTCAGTCTGTCAAAGAGAAAGTTTTTACTAAGCAGTTAAATTAGGGAGATTTCTTATTCATGAAATTCAGCACACTCTTTAGATGAATCCAATGTCTCATACAGCCAACAAATGTTGGACTTTTTGAGAATAGTGCTCACTCAAAAGCGTAAAAGCTTTGTCTGTGGCACTGCCTTATCTTTCCCCCAGAAGTCAGGTTAATGCCATCTAAGCCGTCCTACCCCTGCAGAGACAATGGACTTGTCTAATTGTTATAATGTCATTAAACATAAAATATGGAAATATTTATATGTGTTGTTTCAGTTTCTGTTGCAATTAAAGACCTTTCAAATATCAATCTAGGTGGTACCAAGTTGCTAAAGAGTACAGACTGGCAGTCCATTCATTATTGTAAGAGCATATTAATATTCAAAAGTTCCTGCTTTCCAAGCAGTTGGACCTCCTGCCTTCAAGAGGAGGCTGACATCTCTCTGGGATTCAAAGTTTCTCTGAGAGGCAGCCTGGCTCTTGTTTCATGAAGCTCTTGAGTCTCAGTATTATACAGAAGTCTACTGAAAAGCAGGAACCTTTGATCAAGTCAAACAGTCTATAAGTTGAAAGAGATTCTCCCAGATGAACATCTCCTAAGTGTGGGGCCCTGATAAAGTCCTCCTTGACTATTAATTTAGGCTGTATTTTATAATTCATTACATTTGGGATACTGAAAAAGCAACAAACAAACCCCTGACTTCTGCCAAGTGACATATGGTTGTCATCGCTGTTCAGCCTCTAATGCACAGACCAGAATTCCTTCTCTCCTAGGAATAATCTTATCTATAAGAGGATTGCTCTGTGTAGCTCTAGAAGTGCTTGAGGTGGTTGCTTCTTTGTGACTGATGCTAAAAAGGAGAATGAATGCGGTGTGCTGAAAATACTGCAAAATAATTTTATGTCTGTTCGCTTTGTGCACCATATATCTTTGTAAAGTTTACAGAGGCATAGGGCAGGATCTGTATTGCCCTGTATTTGCACTAAAAGGGCCATTCTCAGAGCCTTCCAGATTTGTAAGATATAAGCCTGTCTCTCAAACTGCAGTCTTATGGTTCTGCTGCGTGTCTAGAGAGATGTGGACTTTCAGGCCATCAGTTTGTCTGCATTGTGCCTAAGCCTGTGGTTTCGTGATTGCTTTAAGCTAATCTTTGTGTTATCTGATGGGGAAAAGGGCAATTTTCTTGTCTCCTTGACCTGTACAATACCTCCTCTTTCTTTGTGTGGATGCTGGCAGTCACAAAGTTTTCGGATCAAGCTGATAGCTGACGCTGCATGAAGTGAAATGTAGCTTTCAGCCAGAATTCACATTTCCAGGAGCAGGGCTGGTGGTGGGACGGCCCTTCTGGCACTAGCACTGTCCGGCAGCATGAGCACCAATTGGGAAACCCAACCTTGCTCATATTCAGGGAAGAAGATGTCATATTTTATCTGATCAGAAAGTTTGGCCGCTCTGTGGGGAGTCTATTTCTCCAGCCAAGCCTTTGGAAAAATCTGTCTGATACCAGAGGAGTCTGCCATGGTGCAAATGTGATTCCCGTTAAGTGTCCTATTGTTCATAATTACCCTAATCCTGTGTGAGGCTGAAGTCCTACACGTGTCAGAGATTTCAGCCCTATCCAAAGCAGCTTTAAAGATTCCTTGTTGCTTGCAATAGCTGAACGTGTCTTTTTAGCAGAACACAAAGCCAATACTATTTCCTTCTCTTTAAAACATGTTTGGGGCAAAAGCAAAATCCACTCACATCCTTAGCTCTCTCCTGTCTTGAATATAAGCCAAAACTGATGCTCGTTTTGGTAGTTCTGCTCCCCATCTTTATCAAGCATACTCAGTCCTTCCCAGCCCACAGAAAATAAAAGCTACACCTACAGTTCTTTGGGGTGAGCCCCTCTGTACACAGGTTGCATCCTTTCTCATTGCTGCTTCTGTTTTTTTGGTTGTATTTCTGATGTAGTGAAAGGAGCTGAGGGGGTGGCAGGACTCCATACCATTGGCAGTGGGGTGAAGAGCAAAGATGCTCATGGCCACTGCTGCCTAGGAGGTTCTGGAAAATAACTTCTAGCTGTATTGATTCTTTGAGTATGGGTATGCAGAGAACCAAAGTTACTGGTTAGTAATCTCATTTGTCCTTTCTGTCATGAAGTCTCCTTATCTTGCCTGTGTTTGTACAGGAAATGTAAGCAGAACTGGTATTTTTCCAGCAGTTGAGGACCATCTGTACTACAACAAACTCATCACCCGCCAGATTCATTCAGAACACCTCTTAGTCCATATGTCTTGTGTATCCATGATAAAGAAGAGATGTATGAGCTGTTTCTCCTCCCTGTGACCTTCCAAATAGTTTGGCATTTAGCCTTAATGCTGATACATGAATTCTCCAGATTAATATCTGGTTTTCGTTGTGCTGACCCATTTTAGTTGCAGAGGGTATATTTATTTCTCACCAGTTTTGAAGGACTGTACTTTTTTTAGACATTGCATAAGGAATCTATCATCTGCAAATAATTAAAATTAGACACTAGAAATGACATTGTATTGCTAATGAGCAGATGTGTCTACTTATACCAGTGGAAGAACAGCTGTACACATAAAAAATGCTACAGCGACCCTAAACCAGCATTATGTATTCTGCTACAGGCCTGTAACTTCATTTAGAGATTAAAGGGAAAAAATAATCTCTCCATGTAAAATATAACTTTTTAAAAAAAAAAAAAATCTGTGAGTCTCTTCCCTTTATAATTTGAATGAAACTTGCAAGTCTCAGGTTAAAGCACAAAACACTTTTGTCTTGTATTTTAAATGTTATTGAGACCTAGTAGTTTCTGCATTATTGCAAGGTGTAACAAAAAAAACAGTAGAAATACAAATCTATTGCCACCAGACATATTAAATATATTCAAAATAGAATTACAGACCCCTGCGGGAGCCATTCCCGGTCCCATACTCTTCAATATTTTCATTAATGACTTGGAGGATATAGTGGAGAGGATACTAATTAAATCTGCGGTAAAGATAATGCTAGAAGGCTTTTGGAGGAAACGAATAAAACACGGCTCTGTGTTGATAAATTAAAAAAGCCATGGAAATTGATATACTGATATAAAAACAGAGATAAATGTATATTGGTTCATGCAGAACTGAATACTCAATAGTAATATGCACTCTATGAATTGTTTGATGGAAGACTCTTCTATTACCTTCACATCCTTCTAACTTCTGCTCTTAGCAATGAAATGAAGTCTCAGTGGTGGGACACAGATGACTGATTCCTAACCATCCCACCAGCAACCAATTTAGTGGACCCTTGCCCATAATCAATTCCTAAATACCTGTGGTCTATACTTTTTCCAAAGTACTGAAGATGCTCTTTGCCAGTGGTGCTTAACCACCACTGCAGTTTGAGGATGCAATATCCTTTCTTCCATTATCAAATGCCTAATTTCATGTTGCTCCCATTCTTTGCCCTTTCTCTAGAACTAAATATGCATTAAAAATAAATACTTTTTCTTTGGCAGTTTTGCATCCCCAGGAATTTCAGCTGTCATGACCTTATTTGCATATTAGACTCTTTTTATACATATAAATGAGAATAGACTTTTTCTGACCTAAATTTCCAGTTTAGGAGCTGTTGTTTTTCCATGTCACGGTGAGAAGCTGAGATTTGACTTTGCGTCTTTTGCAATGAAGGGGAGTCTTCGCCAGTGCAGCGGTTGCTGAGATGGCTGAATAGTTTGCATTACGAAGTGGGTGTTGCTGAATCAATTCTGGCTCAAGGGCAAAATTCCTTCTGGGCTCTGATTTCTTCTTCGTTTTAAACTACTTCCAGCTTATTTATTTCATATATGGCAAAGATGTGTTATTTAGTTTAGGTTGGATGTTAGGAAGAACTTCTTTACTGAAAGGGTTGTTAGACACTGGAACGGGCTGCCCAGGGAAGTGGTGGAGTCCCCATCCCTGGAGGTTTTTAAAAGACGTTTAGATGTAGAGCTTAGGGATATGGTTTAGTGGGGACTGTTAGTGTTAGGTCAGAGGTTGGACTTGATGATCTTGAGGTCTCTTCCAACCTAGAAAATTCTGTGATTCTGTGATTCTGTGATTAGTTCTCCAGAAATACTGAAAACTAACTTTACCTTTCAGTTTTGCTAAGCTCAGGAAAATGGTGACTTGATGATGAGAAAAGCCATGGCATCTGTCTTTTATTCCACTGAAGACGACACTGTGTCTATTATGCTGCAGTAAACATGCACCTACCACTCACCTGAAGGGATTCCTTTTGTTCATAATTTCCGTACTGCTAAGAACAATTGGAAAATGCTTTTATTCTGCTACAATCTTCCTTGGGGTCACTTCTGTATTATTTCTCAATTATAGTATAGCTGTGGTTGTAGTAGATGAAAGGAAGAAGAAGAGGGAGGCAAGAGGAAGGGGATCTTCATTTTAGTGCAGCTTTGTTCATTTGTTCATGAAGTTCTGAATGAAAATCCGGACTTCTCAATGCTTGACTGTCATCAGTAGCTTTCAAATATCCATGAAATCAAAGGGTATGTGGTGTGAATAACAGCAGCTAGATTTGCATGTGCATTTACACAATTAGAAAAGAGCAACCTAGGAAGGTCTTTTTCTGCAGAATTTTATGATGGACTGTTCCAGTCTTTATACTACGAAGGCAATAGAGAAAGTTAAAACATAGTAGTACCAAGCATTCTTTTCTTCTTCAAATAACCCACTAGTGAATTTAACTGCACACAGGTCTAGAAATCTGAGGCACTGAAGCATGACATCATTAATCATAGTTTATGGTGATTATTAGTAGGCTTTTAATCTTTGTTTTCATGTATAATTAGGTACAGGAGGTCAAAGCTGACTCTCTTCTAAACAACAATATTTTCAGTGAATGACTGTTTTTCTCTGCCTGCAATTTTCCCTTGCATATTTATAAGAGCATACTTGTCTGTGTTTGGAGAGAGCAGTGTCCCATGAGTTTATCTGCTGATAAAAGCAAATGACAACACAGTTATTTTTATTATCTCTAATTATTTTTATTACTATTGCAATAACACCTGGTGGATCATAGTAGGTTTAGATTCATACTGCTAACACATGCCAAAATTTAGGCATGACATTAGTGAGTAACAGATAAATGAGGAGAAAGGAGAAGGCACATAAAGAAAACATAACAAATCGGTGTGATTCCATAGCTGAGCTCTGTATAGTGCATGATCAGAATTTCTACGTTTTTAAATTATGGTTTCTCACATGATTAGTAGTTGTCCAGCTTTTTGTAAGCACTGCAACAGAGCTAGTCTACGAAGAAGAAACATAATGAGGGCTCGACACCAATGCCTGAACAGAAACATCTATTGGCACGTTGGGTCCTGTGTGCACTCTGCCTGTCTTCCAGCTGTGCTTTAGGAAGTGTGGGGCTCCCATATGCCCTGTGTCTTGTCCTTCACGCTCTCGCAGGTATCTCTGCTCTATGCATCTATTCACCCTAAATTAGGCATCCGTGTTTGGGCAGCTTCTTGTTGCCTAAACCCGCGAGCTTAATTCCAGCTGCATCAGTTGCATTCAGTACTGTTAAAAGATACTACTGTTACTCCTGTCCCAAGTTCATCCAAGCCTAAAAACTTGTCAAAAACTACTCGTTTAACTTTTGATTAAAGTTAAGCAAAATAATAATAATAAATAAATCCCCTACAGTAAAATTGATGCCATTAAGGGTGACTCATGTACATATTCACCATTCCATTTGCCTGTTCTGTCCACTAGTGGTAAAAGTATATTTTCAATTAATAATCAGAAATGGATAAAAATTTGTATATTCCAGTAGCATTTAATACTTTGTGACATTAATAAAAAAATAACCAATTGTTTTATTTGGGCTCAGGTAGATTTTATTCAAAGTTCAAAGAGCATTCCAATATGCATTTAAGCAATGTTCTGTCTGAATTAATAAAAAAGCATATAGGGAACTCTTTTTTCAAAGTCTTCGTTCTAATTGTGTAAAATACTTGAACTGTCTTGAGAAGCAATTTCATGCATTTTATAACTATAGCATAATAATAATGTTAATAACAAGTGAAGAGAATTGGTTAAAGATAGAACCTTATTGGATTTATTTTGCTTTTGTTGTAGTAGTGTGTTGGCCATCTGTGGTGGGAACAGACAGGATTTCTTGTTGCAGCAAATTTGTAGCAGCAATTCATCCCATTCCCACAAAATGTCATTAATAAAAAAGTGATGGAGTGTGTTCTCCTGTGTGTCCATCAATACTATGGGGTATGTTATGGCATTAGTGAAGAATCTGATGTCAGAAAAAAATCTCTTTACTTAAAGAGCTTCTGGTATTTCATTGAGTGTTGTATTGACCGTCATCAACAACTCTTATTTACACTAGCACTAGCAATCTGAAGAAATTATTTTGTGATGTCTTTGCCCTTGGTGATACTCAATACTGAAGAGGACAAGGCCAGCCTCCTTTAGCTGACACTGCTTTGGGCAGAGGAGTTGGACTAGAGACCTCCACAGGTTCCTTCCAACATCTGCAAATCTGTGATTCTGTTTTACCTTCCAAGCTACACCAGAGAACTGTGTAATCTTGTGGTTTGATGAAGATTAAAGACAAAAAAGTACTTTTCATCAGACATTTTTGTAGCTGAAGTAAATTTTTAAAAACATAGTTTTAGCCACGATGTTCTAAGTATATATACAAGTCAGAAATTTTAGGGAAAGCTGGTATTTTGTCTTGATTCCAAGGCAAAGGGGAAGAACAAAACTGTAGTACTTCTTGGCACCGAAAACCTTCAGTACTGAAAGCTTTGTAAACCTTGTTTTCTATTGATAAGATGACTTTCCTTTAATATGTACAAACTCATTATTGTATTGTGACCTTCTGAATGCTTTTATATTTCATTTATCCTTCCTGCACCCCAGCACCTTGAAAATCATCAAGAACTCTCAATCCACAGCACTGTAACTAACTCCTTTTCTATTAACATTTTTCTCCTTTAATCATGTGCTATAAAGAGTTTTACTTTCCCCTGGCAACTTTTAAACTGTATGGATGTAATCATTACAGTGAGTGATGACATCAAGCCAGGGTGACATGGTGCAATTGATTTTTACTAAATAATTATATGATGAGCTGAAGGAAGGAGCTTTATTAGTCTTAACTCAGCAAGCATTGATTGGTGAAAAGAAAATGACCAATCAGTACATCAGGTTTCTGTGGGTATAAGAAAATAAGTGACAGCTGCAGAAAAGTCTATAAATCACAGAAAAAAATTATGATAAAAATAAGAGCTATGAACTGCCCTTTAAAGTTTCACTGGGTGGCACAGAAGAGAGTAACAGACTTTAGTCATTTATCTCCATTATACTTGGGATCCTCTGAGAATAGCAAGGTTGACGAATGATGCCATTATATTTTTTTTTATTATTTTTAAATGGAGAGAAGATAAGAAGTGTTGTGTAAGTATTGCTTTCAAGTCTTTAGAGGGTTGAGTCTTCAGAAATTCTTGATTTAGCCAAAGAAATAAATGAAGTATATTTAGCTTCAGCCTTCTGTAGGAAATAAATTCCAAAATCACTCTTTGGGAAGAATCTTCTTATTTGCAATGAGTTCTCCATTTCTAAATAAAATAATAATAATAATAAACTATTGTTCTGGGAAATAGGTGCTTTTGTTAATGCTTTGGATTTACCTATTACTTACTGACCTTAAGATACCCTGAAGTTAGATAGGAAGGACAACGACCTACCTAAGCAGCATCTCAATAAAAACTCAAACTCAGCATACCAGCAGGATAGTTGCTTTAAAGGAGCAATGTTTTGGCCCCAGCGAAGAAGACACAGTAGCTTTCAGAAGGAATAGAAATTATGAAGGAGGAAGCACCGACTAGCTGCATCGAGGCAGGGAAGTTTTCATTTGTTCTGATCATTCAAGTCAAAGAAGAACTAGCATTTGCCACTTTGATACCAAAGAGATCCAGAATAAAGTCATTCCTACGCAGGTGCTTCAGATAGTATCAAAGTGTTGGTAAGAAGGCTTTCTAGAGCCATTCATTTTATGTTACCTATATTATCTATATTTTATTATCTATGTTTTGGCAGGTGATAATTTCTCCAGTGGCAGTCTGTTTGTGTTTGCATTATGTGGCACTCTCAACCTGGGAATTTTTTCTTTTGCAGAAACTGGGATAGCACCACAGCTCCCTGTCCTTTCCATCTACCATCCATGTTGTGGCCACAAATTTCTTTTTCTCCTAGTTATCACATGAGACAGAGCAAGTGCTTGGCTCTTGAGGGCATTTTTTGATTAATTGGTGTTCTAATCTCTGCTGGCAGTGTGAGGAAATTTTACGGCCTCCAGAGCGGTCCAGCCTGCACAGCACTGAGGCTCTTCGGTCAACCATAGCGAAATTCCCAAATATGATCCATATCCAAGATCTAAATACACTTGGAGCTCCAAATGCCCTCATCTACACTGGTTCTCTAGAGACAAGAGCTTACAAGGACTGGGCAGTGCTCACACAGGCACTGTGCTTTGGGCTGATGCTCTTTGGCACCACACAGCCTTATCCAAAACCACTTATTTTTCTGTCTTGCCAGAAAGGTACAAACCCTCTGATTTTCTATCAGTTCTGAAATCAGGCTATCTATGACAGGAGACTTTTAAGGCTGTCTTCAGCATGACAGCTGATTTTCTTTGCCTCAGGTATCAACACTAAGTGCCAGCCTTTTGACTCCGGGGTGTGTTTGTTCCTGTTACTGGCAGATGCATTCCTGATCATCAGGTCAGAGAGACAGATACTTGCATTTTCTGCCAGTTACTGTCTTGCAACCTTTGGCATTTGTAAAGTACAGCCAGATGAGACAGAGTGATCTTGCAAACCCCGGACTGGCCAAGGGGACTCTGGTTTCAGGCTCCTATAGAGTCCAACACAGGGCTCAAAGACATTCTTCTGTTCTCAGTCTTCTTACAGCAGAAAAAAATCAGATAAATCACCTAGGCTTTGGCTTCCTCTGCCTTGTGGCAAGGACATTGGTTAGCCCTTGAAACGCTGCCTTGTTATCTGTAGTTAAAGAGATTCTCATCAGCACTGGGAACAAGTCCTCCAGGTGGGCTTTTGTGACCAAGTGGCCCAGGTAGCGGCCTTACATGTCCAGGATGGGACATGTAAGATGAAACTATGCTTTCAGGCCCCTGGAAGCTTTTCCTTAAATTACCTGTTGAAGAGAAATGGGCTTGAGATAAAAGTATCTAATGGTTACAGCTGGGGATGAAGGGTTTATTACTTTCATTCTCTCATTGCAAAATTTCTGAAAGAGTTGGTGAAGGTCTTTCTTCCTGTCAGAGGCCTTATCTCCCAGTGTTAATACATTTTGTTCACATCTGTAAGAAGCAACCTGGTTATCAACTCAGCCTAGAATGAAAGTTGAGGAAGTTTGAGCCCTACTGACACATCTACCCATATATTAAACCCTTGAGGAAAAGAGTATCGACCATAAATTCTATCCCTAAACCAGCAGATTTTGCAAACAGAGTGACTCTAAGATATCCTGCAGAACAGTTGGAGGCAATCAGCATTGCCCCGCGTAGAAGTTCCTGCTGCTCTGAAGGTGTTCAGCTGATGTTCTGTAGGAATGATTCCTTCTTCCAGTAATGAAGATTTAGACAAACCTGATTCACTGTTTTGACTTGGAATTAAAACAAAATTATGTGTGTCTCTTGACATGGAATCTGATACAGGTGAAAAGAAATAAGTTTCTTCAAGAAGGCAAGTATTTCGTTCTGATAAAAATCTTTGTAGAGAATTTTTGCAGGAAGTTAGATACTGAAATGCATCCATTAGTGGTAATAAATCTTGCTTTAATCCATCCAATCCATAATGTCAAAAGCTTTACAAATTTTTCTGTGGAAATGTAACTAAAAATAGTGGTCATTCAAAGTCCTTCCAAATCCTGATGCTTTTATAATGTCTGATTACAGTTTGCAGTAGATGTCAATTTTGAAGGCGTCAGTTTTGCTTAATTACCTGGGAACTTGAACATAGGGTGAATAACTTGAAGCGTATGGAGATTCTTTGTGTTTTCAACTGTATTATTAAAAACTTTGAACAAATGTTTTAACTTCATTGGAAATATTTTGGTACATGGTTGTAAGAAGTTGACTCGTCTCAGCGTAGAACTTTTTCAGAATCTAACGTGTACCCAATTTAGCTAGAATCAATGGCAGCAAAGTTGACAATCCCTGACAAGAATTTCTTTTGATATAGCAGTACACAATATCTTCCAATACCTTTAGCATCCTTATTAAATTAATTAGTCATATTTTCTCATTCTTATCTGAAGCCTAATGTGTATAACTGGTATTATTTTAAGACAGAGGGTAATAATAATAATAATAATAAAAATCAGACAAAGTAAGAATGACAGAAAGCTAATTACAGATGACATTGTGGAATTTTTAGATAGCTAAGCATAGATCATTTTTGATTTAGTTGACTTTCTTTCAGACAAAGATGAGATTGTTAAGCTCAGTCATCCTACCAGTGTTGTTTTGTAAATTGAATTTCCTGCCTTGTTTGCTACTCATTGAGTTAGTGAATCTCAACAAGTGTGAGTTGCCAGAGGGTTTTACAAAATCAGTGACGGACCCTGGAGAAGTAAGTTTGCACATATGAAGTACATTACAAATAACAGCAGTAACAGCAGTAACTTGATTATGTCTATACACATGGAATTTATTTTATTTTAGTATTTTGTAGTCTGTGTGTCTTAGTCAGACAATGTATTAGCTACTTATCATGGGAGATTTAGGTACAAATTGATGTAAGGAACAAGTAAAAATAAACGACATTTTAGCTTAGCTGATTGATCACAGTTAGGCTATACTCTTGAGTAATTCTTACACTACCTGTTCAGTCTTTTTTGTAGTTAGTGGATGGTGTAACATCGCAGCCAACACTTCAGTGCTAGTAGGGGCCATTATTATTGCACCATTGCATCATCCTTAACTCCTTAACTCTATGGTTTCATCATTGAGCTCATAAAGTTATGGTATACTTTGGGGGAAAATATGTAGCCTTAACGTAAAGCCTTCGCAAGAAAGAGATGTGGGTCTTGGTACACCGTTACGGTGATGAATCCTCTTCACTGTTTCAGTGTTGCCTATTTCCCATCTGGATTTTGTGTACTTTGGCTTTTAATTGCCCTACCTAGTTATGCAATTTTGGCAAGGGCTTTCTTTTCAATAAATTTATTAAGCTGACCGCTTCCCTATTGCTATGTAATGGTGGCACATGCATATATTAAATGTTTGCCTTCACCATGCACAGGAACTCATGCTAAAATATACTCTTGAAATGCATGCAGTTCTAGCATTCGATATAGGAATCATCCATTTATAGAGATTTGTGTAATCTGCTCCCCAGTCAGTTGTTAAGTAGTTTGTTAAGCAATAAATAGATTTGTAGAATGCTAATGCTTAAGCACAAATATCAGTCAGCATTAAAATATCCTGGCAAAACTAATGCTTTACTGTCCTGTATTCATTTTATGCCTAACTATTCAGTAGCACTGACTTGTTAAGAAGTCTCTACTACTCTAAAATAACTTGCAAAGTAATGAGCAAAATATTGTCTGCCTTGCAGACCATACTATTAAGTATTAATGAAGAAAGTAGTTGTTCTTATGTATAGTAATATAACATTTTGGTGTTTAAAATGTAACCCAAATAATGTGAAAAGTCCATAATATTTTTCAGAATCACATACAGACATATAGCTGTTGGCCACTGAATAGACATTTTGTCTAAATGTATCTTTTAAAATATTTCTGCATCTTTTAGTTCATAAATATTTCAGCCAGCTTTCTTTTGATATTGTACTGTTCTTTAAACCAGTTTTCTGTTTCCTTTGAAAGTACAAAAGGGATAAAAGTTATCATATTTTAATGAGCAGTATTATGTTGATAGTATCTTTTCCTCCCCCCAGTATCACAGGCTCTTTCTCCACCCTCTGCCCTTTGCTAGGGGGTACTGGGACCTACAGCTTTCTTCTATTTTGTCTCCGTAGTCCTGACAGTTGATGCTAGTCTTCAGTGGGATTTCTGTAGCACAGTGACAGTTGGAAGACTCATCCTGATGATTTCCATTTTGCCTTGGGTTGTAGACATTTGGGAGGAATCAGTTGCTTTGAGTCTACTTCAGAAATGTTACGTCACCCAAGGTATTTTACTCACCCACGTTCACAGAAAATGTCAGACAAACTCAAAAATAAATACATTTTAGTACAGCAAAGCAAAAAGTTATTATTCCAAATGAAAAATTGGAAATAAAGTTATGAAAGGCTGAAACTGCAAAACTGCAATTTCAGATCAGTCCTAATGCTAAAGCTCCTCTCTAAGGCTTTGTGGAATGAACCGCAGCAGAACTGGCTTCCAGTTTTGCTGCCCGAGGTAATGGGATCATGTAGCGATGCCAGGCAGCATTGCCTTTGGCCAGCGTGGCTCCCTAGAAATGCATCAAGCCAAAGCAGATCTAGGCTAGGCACTGAAGGGAATAGCAGTCTTCCCTCTGCTTTGGCCCATTATTTTATAGTTTTGTAGGTAGAATCTAGCTTTGAATTTGGATATATGTACATAAGCAACTTCATACAAGTCTCTTGGAAGGAGTACATACATCCGCAATAAAGGGGCTAATCCTTGTACCAAGATAATTCATTTATCGTATGGTTTCTAGGAGCTATTGAGTATGTCCAACTAGGGTTTTGTTTTCATAATGTTAGATGTAAAAAGTATTAATATATTCCTGACATTGATATTATCACATGTAAGTTACAAATAGAATTTAGTGGAGTATGTACATACCTTTGTTTTCTACTTCTGCCACACTCTAAGAAAGTGTGTAAGGGTTGCTATTACTAAGCATTACTCACTCTAAAAAGGTACAAAAACAGCCATACTTTGTCCAAACCTTCTTAGCACATTTCTCTATCTGAGTCCTTTTTGGAGCTCAGACTCCGTAAGAGTAATTTCTTCTCGCCATAAGTAGCAGTGCTGGTGGTAGGAATTAATAACTTTGTTCCAGACCTAATTCAGCAGTACATGCATACCAGTCTTTTAGCAGGAGCATTGTTTGTGAATAGAGGAGAATGGCTAGTTATCTCCATGGGTATTTTGAACCTTTCTCTCATTAAGATGTAACCCTCCAGTGCAAGAAAATTTTTAAGCAGTTGGTAAAATCAAAGTTTTTTTTAATAGCTTTTGCATGGTTCAAAATAAGTATTTTAAGAGTACCTTGATTACAGTAACTGCAGCTTGATTATTTAAGGTTTTACATCTGTGACTACTGTGTGATTTACCAAAATGTAAAATGTTCACATCTTATTTGCATGTCATTTAAAAAGATAGTAGAGTTGAATCTCTTAAGGACTGTTCAACCAAAGAAAGGCTTGGACTTCATAAACATACACAATGAATATGCACATAAGAGATTGTGTTAACCCAGGTGTATGGAAAGTCCTAAATTTAAGCCCACCAAATTTATGCATTGCAACCCAGTCTGCCTGGAGCATGATCCTCATGGTGTGGTGTATTTGCTCTCTCTCCAGGAATGCGACAAGGTAATGACTTTGGCACACAGTATCGCTCGGCCATCTACACATTTTCTCAAGAACAGATGGAAGCTGCCTTGAAATCTAAGGAAGAATATCAAAAGGTAATGCTGGGCAGGGTGTGGAATTGCTTCACATATGAGTGGAGGTCAAAGAAATTGCCAATAAGCACAATATCACTTTCTTTACTTTGTGTTTTCTCTGTGTTGCTGCTGGAGCTCCACATCCAAATCTTGAAATTGGATAACACTTGGTTTAAATTCCAGTTTTCCTGAATAGGTTAGTGTGAGTATGTGTGAATAGTTTTGATAACTTTATGTGAAAATAAAATATTTTGTTACTTGTGCAGTGATAGGTTTAATCTCTTTTAGAGATTTTTCCATGTGGGTGCACCAGAGCACAACTCAGTGATCTTAGAAGTTATTGAAGTGAGTCTGGGCCCCATATTCTGAAGGGTGTAGCCAAAGTCTGAGACCCAAGTTCTTAAACTTTGCGGGAAAGTCCTGATCAATCTGTGAACTTGGAAACTCAGCGTCACTCACCTGCTGATTATAAGTTGCTTCTACTCCATAAATTCCTTTGTTCAAATGTGGCGGTCAGTGACTTAACAAGGCCATTTGTTTTGATGCTAGGATTTGTGTGAGAGGAGATTGACTATTTCCTTTCAATACACAATCCTATTTTTCTCCGGATATGGATTCTGTCTCTTCTCTGCTATGTAAGCTATTATAGACCTGGCTTTAACTAGAGGCAGGGAGGTTGACATGTCCTATGGTGTTGCTGCATTGTAATTACCATCTGATCTGCCTTGTGGTCTTGCAGTGCAACATACAGATTCTACAGTAGAAACATAGAAATTCTTGTAGCTTACATGAAATAATCTACTCACCTTGGGCATTAATGCAATAGGAAAAGTAACTTTTAGGTGGCACTGTATGAGCTTTCATGCATTCCCTTGTGCTGACTCCATTAAAGCGTTATTATGTTGAAGAACCAGGGATCTGGTGACTATCTGATGTTAAAAATAAAAAGCTGTGTTTTGATAAGGGTGTATCAATCAGAAGTGTGTACCAGGCATGAGAAGGAAGTGCATGTACTGAACTCTTGTGCAGCAGCTTGGTTTTCCTAAGAGTGGCATCATAGGGCTGATCTAGGTGTGCACTGGTGGGAGTGGTTTGTACATCCAGTGGTTCGTACATGCATATTACAATACACGTAAATTAAGTATTCAATGGCATATATGTTTTCTTCTGAGTAACTGAACACAGGCACAAGTCAGTCTTGCAGGTACACATCTTTGTTTACTGTGGTTTCTGAAGACTTGGTATTTGGATTTGTCATGCAGAACTTCCTTCTACTCATTATTTACCTTAGATCCATTGCTTTTCCAAACTGTTTTTAGTTGCCTTTCATTAACATCTGCAGACCAGTATCACACTATAAATCTTAGAGCTTTCAGTTTGCTTACCCAGCTCTATTATTCTCAGCTGTTATTTGTCATTAAATTAATACTGACTTGAAAGCAAAATTGCAATGCAGGGGATTGCAATATGATATTACAGAAATTTCCATCATCAAATAGATTTTCTTAATGGCACAATTTAGAATTTACCTACTTTGAAGTCTATCACCATTTGAAAAGTGTGTATAATCAGTGCATTTATATAATTAGGCACAACTCTGTAAGTGATCACATGCATAGTTTGTTTTTTGCACTAAAGTAGGAGGAAGGAAGGGACTGTGTTGCCAGCTAAGGAACCACAGCAAATACATACTGGAATTCCTAGAGGAAATGCAGTTTCCAGTATTATCAGCAGCAGTATCTACAGTATTATCTACCGTGGTACTGCAGTAGCAGTAAAATGTTTGTGTTAGAAAGACACTGAGCAAACAGTATGTTCAGGATTCCCTTTTCATATTAAACAGTTTGCATTACTTTATTTTAAAGAAATGTAATTTTATTTATTGCAGTATTTTAAAATAAATACCAAGTTCTTCTTGCAGAGATACGTACATTTATTTGCACCTGATAATGACAAATAAAAACACGTGGGGATGGCATAAAACTTGGTTTTTCCTTGATAGTCAGTGGCAAATACCTCAAATGGGGGAAGGACTAGCAAATATTAAAAGTACAATAATGTGAACAGGTATGAATGGCTTTATGGTTTTCTGGTACAGCAAATGAATAAAAGAAAAGGTAGTTTATTTCTTGATGACTGAATAATTGAGCATGAACTCTTAGATGTATGTTTGAGCTGACAACCTGGAAGAGAATGAAGAGTGGCCTCCAAACAGAACACTATGTTTTTGCTAGATTTTTTATAATTATTTTTTTTTTTTTCATAAAGCCAGCTTTCATTTTTAATGTAAAGAAAACAGTTCTGTTCACTGAGGGTAGAAACCATCCAGCTCCAAGGTTTATGTCATCAATGTCTGCCTCTTTTGCGGGCTAGCCTGAAGTGCCAGCTCCTCTCTGGAAGCTGGACGGCTGTGTTCAGCCCTGCCTACATTTAGCAAGTGGCATGGGCTGAGAGGAGCAGATGTGCAGAACAAAACAGTTTGTGCTGAGGTCCCAAACCACTCTGTGCATTTCAAGAAGGTTTGCGTTTCGCTACATGTAGTTTGTTCCCTTGAACTGCGTGCCATCAGCAGGTGGAAGCCAGCGGTGCGTTTCTGGTTTAGCTCCATCTAAAGGAATTGGGTTCATCCATCCCAAGACCACTCCATGATGTGAACCAAAGCGTGGTAAGTGGCGATGATCGGGAGATTTATTACAAAAGCACACTTCTGCTCCAAACTGAAACACTAATGTAGCTTACACACTTGGGGTAGTGCTATGCTTGAGTGGTGAAATACTGCAGTAAGTGCACCACGTCCCCAGCTCCTACCAGCCTACCAGCGAGAATCGTAATGAGCATCGAGCCCGAGTATCCTGCAGGGTTACATCTATTTTAAGTTGTGAAACTTGTTGCTGATTCAGGCAGCTGTTTTAACAGCTGAGAAATGGCAATGCAGCAATGAATATGCATTGAACCATGGGTTTTAAGCTGTCAGTGAAGCTGAATGCATACAGTCAGAGTCAGCTAGTGGTAATATATATTATAATACAGTACCGCTGCTGATAAATTGTAGCACAATGTACGCGTAATCAGAAAAACATAAAATGAGGGCCAGGGCTTGGTGAAAGTGCTGTGAATGAACTGTTCCATCAGTTTTGCCTGAAGCTGATGTTTTTTAATACAGTTGAACCTGAGGTTACTCAATTTTCAAGACAGTTGCTTGGTTGGATTTGGTTTTCAAATGAATTATCTGGGCAATAATCCAAACAGCAAAATTAGGGAAGGAAGAAATTTTGTATTTTTTTTTTCCTGAATCACAGGCCCGCATTTGTTTTGTCAAACTGCTAAACCACGCAAGGCAGGGGTTTCAGGTTCCAAGGATATACCGAGTCCCCCCTGCCACAGTTGGCTTAAGGTAGCACCCTCGAAATACCTCCATCTCTTTGTCCTCATGTAGGACAGAACTGACAGTGAACACTGCACAGAGAGAAAAAGGCAAGTCTGTTCATTTATTACAGAAAAGATCCTCCCACAAAGCAACCAAAGGGCCTCCCTGTGAATAATTACGAATTAAATCCTGAGCTCTTGACAGAGGTGCTGGGTGATGGGAGCAGTGATAAGGTCCTGATTTGTTACAGCCGAGAGAAGTTGGTGGGGAGAACCGCTCTCATTTGCTCTTATAGCTGTAACCTCGACAGACTTATAAGGGCTCAAAGAGACAGTAGAATAGAAATGTTGAGATTTTATGAAAACATTAAATGTGTGGCCTTTACTGACGCCCAGAGAACTGTTTTTTTTTTTTTTTTTTTTTTTTTTTTCTTACTGAACTTATAGGAAATAAGGATAAGTAAAGAGGTAATTTCATTTGTTTGTTTGCTTAGAGGTGGATGGAACTTTGCTGGAAGTAATGTAATGCATTGTTTTTAGGATGTGGACTGTAAAGGTATGATTTTGGAAATTTTCTCTGCTGGAGTATGTTGTGATACTGATAGAAGGTCCTCTCTGAAATCTAAACCAGCTGGTCAACAGATTGAGAGAACAAATGAAGTAAAGCAATAACTGCACCAAGGCCAGAGTTAAAAAGAAAAACATAAAAAAGAAGTAATGCTGATTGTTTGCTTTGGAGCCTGCAGATGTGCTTAAGGAGTGTGAAAAGTACTGTAACTAGAGGTGAAGAAGATATTTAATTAAACTAATATATATAAAACAATGTAAGTATAAAAGATCCAGACAACTGAAAGTAACTAACTGGCCAATCAGCTAGGCTGGGGAATATGCTCTTTGTGGGCATATTCCCACAAAGAATGTTGTGGGAACTCATAAAGCCACAGATGGGGAGATCCTGAAGATTTGTATATGATGGTGATCACACTGCAATTTTTGTCTTCAACCTTAGCAGCTAAGTTTTGCTGAAGGTCTGAAGAAGATGCTCAGTTAAATGACTGAAACTCTCTTGATCAGAATCAATTTATTTTATTTTTTTGCATTTCATCAAAGGGCATTTTCAGTTAATCTAACAAATAATTTGGCATGCTGAACATGTATTTGACCAAACACCTGAAATTTATTTTTAAATGAAGCATTGAAAGGATGATATATGATGGAATAAATTCCCAGTTGGTGTCAATCCACAAGATCTAATTTAGATGTACCATGGATTAGTTTTAGTCTTTTGTAGCTGAGGAAGGAAGCCTTCAACCGATGACTTCAGATCCTGTTTGGTTTCACCAATGTACGATTTGGAGCATCTGAACATGTTTTTTTTTGTGTGTGTATGTGTGTTTGGGGGGGTTGTACTTCTACTGGTTTTGTTTGTTTTGTTGTTGTTAGTTTTATTCTGCAGTGGTTTTACAGTGATGTGCTTTAGGTTTTTGTTTGTTTGTTTGTTTGTTTTTTGTGGGAGGGAGGCTGAATTTTTTGTTTTGTTTTGCAATTTTTAAAATTTTAAAAGCCCAGAATAGTTAACATAGTAAATCATGGGTGACCATGGGAAGAATGTGGATGAATATTATTTTACAGACATTGACTACATGGCTGAAGTTCACTTGCAATGGTCCACCATTCAGCCTGTCTACAGTTACAAGGTAGCCCTTGTAACTCCTGAACTTGCTCACAGGAGGTCTGGGACAGTGCTGAACTTACACTGAGGTTGGCTTTGGTAGTATGCGTGAAGCTCCTCTGCAGTGGGGTAGCCAGGTGCCTTAGCCAAGAGAGGAAAACTAACTGCTGGCTGGAGGCTGAAGGTCCCCTATTGCCTTGTGAAGTAGCGGTGCTTGCATGAGCAGTACTGCACTCCTCTGGAAGGACTCAACTACCTGGAGTTCACATTTACCAAAATGAAGTATGCTCAGCTGTGGAACACGTTCCCAGGGCCTGATTTGGCTGCGTACACCCAACAGCATTGGAGATGCCCTGGTGTAGTCTAGCCAGCTTCCAGGTACCACCCCTTAGCACATAAATACCCCTTAGGGGCTTTATCCTATCTGCCAGTTCTGTGTAGGTATCTGAGATACCCCATGGCACCTCAAATAGTGCGAAAAGCCCGCATTTAGGTAGCTGATTCTAGGCATACCCTTGTATCTCAAGGCTGTAATGGAAGCTCATATACCTAACTCAGATGTGGACCTGGCCAGGTATAAAACAGGGTGTGGATGGGTGCATGCTGCAGAATAAGAGAAACATTGGGTTAGCGTGGCCAACAGAGGAGGCAGCAGTCGCTGCAGCTCAACAGATTTCCTGGACCTTTAATTATCTTGATGTGGGATGATGTGGGAAGAAACCACCAAAGTCCTCAGCTGCAAAAACAAGTGGCTGGTGTTAGCTATGCTAGAAAAGAGGACAGATTAAAAATCTGGAGTTTCTTAGCCAACTTTGGAGCAGCAATCTGCAAAGAAACAAAAAGTGTAGCTATCGAGGCAAGGAAAGGCTATTTACAGATCTACAGGATCGAGCAGTTCTGAGTCTTAAATTTTGGTTGCATGAGGGAATGCCTCGTGGAGTGAATTTACAACATTCTGCTGTAGTTTTATGTAGCGAGCTAGGTGAATTTAGAACACGCTTTCACTGGGAGACGGTTTTTCACTTTTTTTTTTTTTTTTTTTGCCTGGGAGAAGTTAAATAGGTCTTTTTAAAAGTAGATTGTTGTTAATAAAGCCGCACAATAGACTCAATAAAAAAAATAACACCTGCTTATTCCTCTTCAAATTATGTCTATTTCAGAGCTTTACGTATCGAATTATCTTTGCTCCACTCTGAAGTGAATAGTAGCTACTTGATTCCTGATTGATGGTGGTAGTTCTTATGAAAATAAGCAAACCTGATCTGATAAGCTAAGCCATTATTTATTTTGTAATCACTCATCTGTGCTACAGAGATACCTTTTTTATGTTCATCCCTCTCTGAGAAAGCTGCATTCAGCTATGGATGAGGAGGTTTTGTGTGAACAGTCGCTAACTCTTTTCACGTTGTCTTAAACTGCGGAAAATTTGACTTCTGTATCACGCCAAGAAAATGTTGTCACTGTGCAGCAGGAAAATAATTCAAGACCAATGCATGCCTTTGATTGCATTTCTTGATCACCACCATGACTTTATTTTGAAACAATGAAATGTATAGGACATATATGTCCGTATTAAGCCAAAAAGGAGCAGCCCTGAAAGTACAGGATGGAGTTTTGGACACCTGCCCAAACTCACTGAGGCAGAGAAGTGCCACCAACCTCTGCCGAGTGCAGCATGTTCTCAATTGCATACTATTTCTGTTCTCCGGGACGTGGCGGCAGCACATGTTCCTTGCTTTTACTGATGCTGCACAAGGCACAAGATTGTTTTAGCTTTCCCTTCTGCATATATGCTGCTCATTTGATCAAAGGCCAGGCATTTCACTTAGCCCTTTGACTGTTGTGAATACAGTTAATCATGGATTCAAAGTTAGACCAATGAACAACATTATTAAACCATACTTTCTGTTTTATAGCCATTTTTTTTCAGCTTGGAGGTCACGGGGTTCATTGTCCTCTGAACATGAAGCCAGTGTTTCAAGCTAACACTTATATTGGACATTTAAACTAATATTAGAAATTGCCCTACAATAAACCAATGTAAATATCAAATAGATCTGAATCCAAGAGTGCTTTGTAAATGAAACATTTCCTGCTTTGCATTTCTTGCTCTGTTCAGCTTGTCACTAATGTAAAAAAATCCTAAAAATGTCTAGGCATTGAGTTGTCATATGATTAGGCAGATGAATTCTCAATTTTCAGGGCAGGCCTGCATGCTGAGCCAGAAGATGAAGGTTTGAAGGGCTCAGCTGACTTGCCCACAGGAGCCTGGTGCCATAGGAAATGTCCTACCCTATCTGACCTGGCCTCCAGCTGCCACTGCAGGTTCCGCACAGATCTCCCATAGAGAGATCATACTGGTCATACTGGTGGCAAGGCAACGTAGTGGGGCCTGTAGTGATACCAGCACACTGAAGCTAAATACCTTTGCATCAGCCTATAAATGTGTTCCCGCACAGCTCGGTGGCATCAAGAATCATTCTGAAGGGCTTCTAGTTCAGGCTTTTTAATTTCTTGATCTTGATTAGGCATCTGTTAGAGCACTCTAAAAGTTTCACAAGCATATTAAATGTCAGGAGCATAATTTTAATAATGGTGTTAATAATGATGGGTTAAGTGTACACACTGCTTTACAAGGAACAAGAAGCAGTTCGTTCTCTTAAGGAAGCTCTTATGGAGCTTAATTTTACTAAGAGCTTAGTTATGTGGAGGAGATGATAAAATAGTACAGAGGAAAGTCGAGGCAAAGGAAAGAAAGGGTTAAAATCTGGTTTTATGATTAGCTCTTGCTGTTCCGTGTTAGATCTTCTTGTCTTTGGATTGAATGTAGCCCTTGAAACTTGACTTAAGCATATTTTCCAGGAAACAAAACCTGATAAATAACCTTGAGAATGCTGTGTCTTAAATCTTCTCTGACTTGTGAATCCTTCCGTGTCCAGGTGAGCGATGAGACTTGTAGTGGGACGTCTTGCATTGATCTGGAGAAGGTCCAGTGACTTGGCCTGGTGGAGAGCTTCCATAGACATTTAAAAAATGAAACAAAAAGCTTTTCTTTTTAAATGGCACATGCATTTTTAATGAATGTAGTGAAGACTGGCAGCATTACTTCTGCTATCCAAGCAGCTTGCTTATCCTTAGTGCAAAGCTGTGTGATTCAAAGAATACTTTGGCTACTCAAACCTCAAGTTTTCTCAGGGACAAAAATGTGCCCAAGGCAGAATTAATTCAGTTAAGAATTCAAGGAAGTACTCATGGAAGATTTTTCTACTCTTTATCCAACTCTAAAATAAAAAGCCTAAAAAATCTGAAACTTTTTTTTTTTTTTTTCCAAGTAAGATATAAGAACAAAATGGCACTTCAAAAAGTTATCAGCTCCACAAAACTCACACGTAGAAATGGCAGATGCAGAACATTTATAAAATATGCTGCTTGAATACCTGGATATGGACCTAGGGATGTCTGTTTAAGCACTCAGGTTCCAGCATTTTGATAACTGGGTGTACTACAGCATATATCATCAATTGTCATACCCTGATGAGGTTGCTTTCTAACTGATGTTAATGTCTGCTTAAGCATCTCTCAAGATTTTCTCGCAGGACCAAATGCAAATCAGCTGCACAGCTGCAAATCCAGAGCAACACCATCAGAATCAATGGAATTACTTCGGATTTCCAGTAATGCAATTGAGATAAAAATCTGGCCCGGGAGTTTCTTTCATTTCAGCATTTTTGTTCCCCAGTGAATTGTTGGAGGATTCTGTATATTATTTGCTGTTTGAAGTATGCCACTCAGTCAAATATAGCTCTCAGCTTTTGGGAAAACAAGTCAATACTTCCTGGAAAGAAAAATCAGAGCATGCTTTAACAAGCAACATTGTCATGTCAGTTTTGATCTTTTTGCATCAAGATCTTTTTTTCCTTTAATAACTTCCACAGATCACTTGTAGACTAATCTCTTTTTCTTTTAGATCCAGGATGCCTACTGATTTCAGAGCTAGAGTGCAGAAAAAGGACAGGATGGCGTTGCCCATTATTAATCTTGTGCTGGAGCTTTATGGGATTGCAGACATTACAACCAACCCAGCTAGGAAAATCCAGGAGATCTCTTTTTGTGTTCCTGTATATCCATCATTCCCAAGAAAGCAGGGAGTTATGACAGATACCGCCATATTTTCTCAGTGGTGTATCAATGGGCTTATGCCTGTGTTATAAATCATTATTTGTTCACAGATATATAGGAATATACAGAGATATTTTGTTAAGAACTGCTGTAAAACACAAAGAAGGAAACATGCTGGGCTGATGCTGCTACCCCCAAATATTTGGGTATGTTTCGTGGTATAGAAGGGTTTGTGTGAGTTCAGTCCCATTTTACACAGATTGGAGTTCAGGAATCTCTGCTTCTATCACTTTGAGTGATGTCGGGCAGTGCTGGTGTAGCTAGTGCTTTTGTCATCTTGTACCGCAGGGCTCACAAACCTAACTGGAGGGGTTCCAGCTCGAAGAATGTCTATGTTCACTCCGCACAGCGCTGACAAGCAAGGTCTATCAAAGCCCACATTACAGATCTCCATTGATCTGATTGAGAAAAATCAGTTCTTCTGGCTTTTTCTCTTTATTTTCCCACTCTGTGCTTATTTTAGCCTTTTATGTGCTGTTTGTTTCCTTCCTGCACTGTTTGCTTGCTCCTTTTTCTTTCCTGGATCTTCTGGCATTGGACCCTTCCTAGTCCCACGTTTTCCCCAGGCTTCAGATCTTGCACTTTCTTCCTCAGGCCTATGTTTCTGAAAAACAATCTCTTGTCTTTAACCTTACAGGCAAGAAATCATGGATATTTTGTAGCTGACCATTGTAATATTCCCGTTAGTCACAGGGGCTAAGAGTAAATCTAAGCACCCAATATATCACGGTGGACAAAATGTATTTATTCCCTCTTCGTGCTGCCTAAAGCATCTTAAGATACCTCCTGCTGCACTACCCCGTTGGTGTGTGCTTTGCAGAAAGTGACCTCAGAGACTCAGAAATCCTCCTCAGTGACACAGTGCTCCCAGTCCCCAGGACTTTTTGTTCTGTAGTTTTGGTCCCGACCTTTCCCCAAGCAACCAGCTTCCCATGGCTTATTGAGGTTAATGTATTTCCATTCTGGCAGCTCTTTCTCTTTTGCTTTAGTTATTTTTAGGTGACTCAGTTAAATCACAACTTCTTCCTTTTTTAAAGGAACTGTATTTAAGGTGTTCATAAAAGAAAACTTCCTTTATACAGAAAAGCACTTTGTAAGCTGGAGGGAAAGACATAATGAAGACCCACAGCCAGAAGCTTAAAGTAGAAGAAAGCAGATATTTGTAACAGCAGGCGACTGACAGTGAAAACTATGGATCCACCATCTCTACGGGACAATAGTTAGTATTCTTCTACCAAATATTTTTAATCATGAGATGTGGGTAGTCAGAATTGTAGCTTTACACACCAACAAGCTTCTATCCATGACTTCCACCAAAAAGATTTTTTCTTATTTAGTTTTGAACTTTCTTAAAGTTTGCATCTTTTAAAGTCAGCTTTCATTTTTTTCTGTTTAAAAAATGGGTACCAGAACCGGACGCAATACCCCAGAATGAACATAACCAATGACATCAATGCCAAATTACCTCCCAGGGCACAGTTGTTTATGCACCCGTGTTTCTGTAGATGTGGCCTTCAATCTTTGTTCCTAGATGAAAAACTGGGGATTTAACTGTGCTAAAATGATTTCATTTGTGCTGCTTGAGTTCCCCAGGATTGTTAGCGCTCCCTGTAACTGACTTCCATACGATCTTCCAATTTTACAGCACTAATTTCGTGGTTATTTCTAAGGCTCAGGTAAAGCTCAACCACACTGCGCTTCATAACAATTGCTGCTGAAATCGTCTTACTTCACTCCATGTTTCCTGTATTGATACCATGTAGCACTTTTTTTTATATATATATAATTAAAATGCTTATATGGTACTAAATCAACCACAAAACATTAACTGTATTATACCTACGAATTTCCCTTTGGCAGCTGAACTCATAATATCATCAAAGAAAGACGTTGGGTTTGTTTGACCTATTTTCTACAAAAACATGTTGATTGGCACTAATTATATTCCTTACCATTTGAATGCTGCTCCTTTTTTTTGTTGTTTGTTTTTGTTTTTAACCATGTACAAATTGGCACAGTGTTGCGTGCGTTGTCTTGTCCCTTTTGAAGTGCTGCAGGAAACTGGTTCTCATTCTCTCTTTTATAATATTCGGTACTAACCAGCCACTGATTGTGTGCAAAGCACTTTTTTTTTTTTTTTCTTTTTTTTTTTTTTCCCTAAAAGTTGACAAATTAGGCAACTTTGGGTTTATCAGCTAGTTCTGCATGCTGAGGATGCCTAGCGGCAAACTTCAAGGCTCAGTTTTTGCAAGTTTTGCCTGCAGAAAGCATCCCAGATTTTTTCCATCAATAGAAAAAAAACACACAGTGTTTTCCCAAATTTTATCTCTCAGGCATGTCAGAACAGTTATCCTAGGAAATCTGGGAAATTCATTGCCTCCAGCAAATAAAAATCAGCCGAAACAGGTAAAGTGCTGTGAAGCTGAAAACCTCAGAGGAAAAATTCTGAACAAGGAAGAGTTAGAAAATTATGGTGAGGGCTTGTAGCATCCCTCCTCCTTCACACACACAAATGTGCGCTTTTAATACCATCTCCCTCGTTTTGCTTTCTGCAGTATTTTTTATTTTTATCTCAATCAGCTAATTATATCTCGGATGATTATTTTTTCATCCAACACTTCTTGCCATTATATGTACGTGGTTGCTATTTTATGTGCCAACAATCATCGGAAATAAATTTCCCCATTATCCCGTGACAGATTATTAGAGGAAAAGCCTTCGGTGCGAGCCGGGGATTTAACGGGGCCGGAGGAAAACCTGATTTGTTTCATTGCCCTCTAGTGGCCCCGCAGCACGGCTGCAGCGGAATGAAACGAGGGGCTTGTTTTGCTCTTTGTGTGCGACACAAAACATCACGTTTCGTCTCATTCCGGTCTCCTGAAGTTATTTGTCCGCGTTGTTGTAAGCTGAATTATCCCGCTGCTGTTTGTAAGTGATGACAAGAAGGGATTCATTCTGTGCTTTTCATATTTTGCTATGGAAGAGGAAGATGCGCGTTGAACTGTATTGGTATTATTTATCAAGAGAATTGGGGAGGAACACTGATATACGGTGGCCCACGGTTATATACGGTCTATACAGCCTATAAAAGTAGGCATCATTTTCTAGGCATCGTTTCCTACAGCCAATGCGGCATGTAGCTGTGAATTCATCACACAGCCCAGCCGAAGGAGGGCCTGGCAAACATTTCATCCCATGTATGACCATGAAAGACCCTTCATCTCTGAGTGGAAACCCTCCTCGGGATCCGCAGGGGCTGATCTTTGTCCCTGTATGGGTTCATGAGCGCTCGTGGCTTTGTGTCGTGAACTTGCTGGGCGTCTTCAGCCGCGTTGACAGCCGTGGAAATCAAGGGTGCTCAGCCCTGTCCTGAGTGAGCTCCTCACAGTTGTCACGCTCGGTGCTTGACGCTGGGCAGAGACGGCAGGAATCAATGGGAGCTAATTCTCATTTGGCAAATAGAAAAAAAAAGTGGCCTTTTTCTTCCCCCCCACCCTTAATTTCATTGCAAGATAATGTTTGAACAAATATATTGGTACGGTGCATTAGGCATAGGGAATTAGATATTTACAAGACATACCGAGGGCAGGAGGAAAGGGGAATAATGCTTGTGTTGGGAAAAGATTAATATATTAAGAAAGACCTTTCGTGAATGTGGCGGGTTAACCGTGGCTGGCTGGAGGCAACGATGTTCATTTTGAACATTAAGATCAGAGGAAATCAAGCGCTGCTCCAGAGTCTGTTAGTATTTTTTTTACCTTGAGTTAAAATGCAACGTGCTTCTGAACTGTGGCTTGTTAGTCTTAAAAAATGGAGTGACTTTTTGCCATTAAAATGCCCGTGCAGTATATATTGATTTTATGCAATGTCATATTTCTGCGCTGCCGTGGAAGGAGAGAGGAAGCGAAAAAGCTTCGCAGGGCATTTTTGAAATGACAGCACAGTTCTGGCTGGGCTAGTTGCTTTAGGTCAGGCATTAATTTAGCATCGCAAGAAAATCACAGCTTTCATTAGAGAGCGGAGCACGGGCGACTCGAGCACCTGCGTGAAGGAGATGAAAGCACATTTCTTTGTACCGCCATGCTTGCGGATGTGCCTTGAGAGAGCAAAAATAAATAAATAAATAAATAAAAAACTGCAGCTTTGCACTTACTTCAAAAATGACTCACTCCCTCTGGTGGGAACATTTAATTCTGAGCGTGTGATGCTGCTGTCCCTCCTCCTCCTCCTCTTGCATCCACCCCCCTCACCACGTCGCATTCATCTTGCTTCGCGTGACATCTGCTCCGTGTGCTGCAGAGCAGCGCTCCGGTTTCTATGGTAGCTGCTGTAGCCAGAGGACCCATGGACCGGGTGGGGAGAGGAGGAAGAAAAAGCCCCAAATGGTCAAGTTTGGGTGCCCACTGGCTATTTCCCCCGGTCAGCCACATGGGGTGTGTTTGGAGGGGGTGCCTCAAGGACAGGGGGCTCCCCTGGATGGCTGCTGCTGGGGAGTCAGGGGCCAAGGGCATTTGCTTTCTCCTCCAGTGCCGTGGCTGAAGGACAATAGTCAAGTGGAGGGTGTGAAGAACGGCAGATTGCGGGTTTGGTTGAACTTCGCTCCCTGCTTCCTTTTGTCTTGCCGAGGTCTCCAATTTGGCAGCAAACGGTCCTCGGCTTCTGCCTTTCAGATGGTGGAAATGCAGATGCCAGACCTAAGATATTGTAATTAAGTGTCTATTTATAACATAGTTTGTCATTAGAATTACCATGTCATTTTATGAACAAGAGGGGATAATGCCAGTTCACAATATACACCTGTAGCTCTTATTTTATTTTTTATTATTTTATTTTATTTCATTTTATTTTATTTTATTTTCAGCACAGTTCTTCTTTGATTTGTTCTAGCTCTGAATTCATTACGAGGCCTGAATTAACATCCTGCCGTATCGTCTGCGGCTTCTTCACCCCTCTCTCCCCCCAGGTATAAGCACCGGGGCCGTGGACGGACTCGCTTCAGCTACAGCGAGTCAAGCGAAGTAAACCCTACTCCTTTTTTTAATTCTTCATGTCATAGAATCAGAATATGGGTTTTGTTTCTCAGACGGAAAACCCATGAGGATTGTCAGTCGGGTTGCAGCATCATGGCTCACGTCCCACCATTTTCCATGAGGCATCACTGCTCTTAAACCTTCAAAGTTTGGGATCAACATTACTGTGTTAAAAAAGATTACAAAGATATATTTATCTTTTACAAAGATCCATTTGCATGGATCCATTGCAAAGATATATTTATTTTAGAACAGTTCATGCATAGGAGACTAAGCCTGCAGGAGCCAGGATTGTCTAGTAAAATTAATATGAACTTGGAAAACGTGAGAGGAAAGGTTGTCAGAGATTAATATCACTCCTGGTTCCCATATCTGGCATAATAAAGGGCATCCATCAAGCTCCGGCATGCAGTGTGTGAGTTGGGCTCCCAGCATGGGCTGGGGTTGGGCTTTGACATACCTTCAGTGAGGCAGCCACCAGCTTGGTGGAGCGAAGCTGGTGTTGGATGTACTTTAGAGAACTGTGAATAGTCTTTTTATAGCAGAGTACAAGTCCCTTTCATGTCCCTGCTTCTTTCATTCCTTTTCTTTGAAAAATCTTTTCTAATTTTTTTTTTTCTTCCGCTTTCTTTAATGTTTGGAATTTCAGGAAGATAAGGACAAGCATTTTGTCTTGTGTGAACAACATTTTGCATCTTCAGGCACGGCTGCTGCACTTCATATGGCTGTATTACCCAGCTGGGTTGGTACCTTGCATCTTTGCCATTTCCTTGGTTATTCCCATTCAATCCTATATAATCTTTCCCTGAGTCTCTGTCAATGTGCCTGATCTCAGCTCCCCCCCAAGTCTGTTTTAAGTGGCTGTCAATGGCACGCTACATTCCCTACAACTCAGTTGTTGCCTGTTGTGTGGGGGACTAGGGTGCTGTTCTGAAATAAAATAATTTATATTTTATGGAGAGAAAAAAAAAAAGAGATGGAAAATTGTGTTACAAGAAGAGGAAAACCTTTTGCCACACTCCTTAGGATCTCTGGTTGTCTGCCCCATTTTAAAACGCTGCCTGGACACCTGACCCATCCTTACACTTCTGTGCCTATCTGTTGTGAGTGGAGCCTCTTCCCATGGAAATCTCATCCTAATCTTCCATCTTTAAGGACGTTTCAATTTTATTTATTATCCATTAGGCCTCCTCATAAACAACTTACTTTATTTCTTCGTGTCCGAGAGCAGACATCAGTGGTAAGCTTCATACCTTTTTGTCCTGACCAAGTGCCTGACATTCCTTGAGTTGTCTAGAGGTCACGTTGGGCAGCTAAATCCCACACTGGCCTTCTGAAGGCAGCTGTAGAAAAGAAGGTTGGATCTCTCTAGGAGGTGGTGAAGCTCGTGTTCTCAACTTCCAGTTGCTATTTTGGCTACCACTTCAATATATATAGTTCTCACTATTGCTACTAAAAAAAGGCATACTGAAGCGTTCTTTTTTATCAATGCTGCAGTCCTTGACAACTTGGCTGTAGGTGAAATGTAGTTAGATTTTTATTTCTGTACATTTCTTTTGTACCAGTTGGTTGTTTTCTTGTCTCGAGATTGGTCAGTCTATGCCTTATGTGTCTATGTATTGATCAATGTTTAAAGATAATATTGTAAATGGCGTTAGCATGTAACAATGATAATGTGGTGTCATTCATCATTCTGCGTAAGCCTTCATTAATTTAATTTGTTTAATTAAAATAAGCATTAAAATGCTGGTGCTGGATTTACTGGCACAAAACCACCGCTGGCTCCCTTTTCATTAATGGGACATAATATTACACAAGGTCTCAACAACTTCAACACTCTGCTAATTGAGTCAGCAGTTCAATTTGAAATTAGCGTTGCTGGGAAGGAAAAACAAATCAAATAGAGAACCTAGTTAGCATTTAAAGCTTAAAGCAAGGGGTTCCCTTATTTTCTTTTTGGTGAATGTGAGCAGGAGGTCAGGTTGTTCTGTGAACATTAAAAAAATGTCACCACCCGACCTGCTGTATGTATGACAGTGCGTCATGTTTATTCTGACAGAAAGAAGCAAACAAAACCCAATGAAAAGGTAATGAGGTAGAGCACCGAGGGGCTGGGAAATGTTACCCTCCGAAGGCTCTGAAATGTTTATTAATGCTGATGGTTCAATATGAAAATACAAACTGCAATAAAATGTCATTATATTTTTTTCCCATTTCAACTTGTACTTTTGGAATTTGCCCACGATTGAAAGGACAAAAATGAAATAATTCCATATGCCAGCATAAAAGCACTGAATACATTGATGCTGTTAAGTAGGTCTTATTTCCATTGTGGTTTTGTAACGCTGTGCACAAGGTGGAGAAAGTCTGGTTTTATCCCTTTGGTGCAGCTGCCTTTATTGTCAGCACTATAGCACTAACCTTGTAGGCTTTGCTTCTGCGTGACTGCCCTGGTTTTGCTTTTTCCTGCAATCTTCCCTCTTCGGTCTGAGCTTGTTCTGCCTCAGAGTGAAACACCCAAAGCCTTTTTTCTGTACATAAATATAGCGAATGCCTTTGCTTGAGGCTCCTGAGCCTCCCTGAATGACCTCAGCCGGTTCATAAAACTTGAACAGAAGTTCTGATGGTTTGGTGATTCCATGGTAGGTGCTAGGGTAAAATTTGGTTATTGCACCTGGTGCAAGGTGAGATGCTTCAGGGTATCTGGGATATTTTTACTGGGCTGCTACAAAGGTCTGCAGAAGTCCTACGCCGTTTGAATCATCACCTGGAAAGCAAAGGAGGGTGTGTTAGGCAACCAAATCCGATCTTTGGTTACTGGTAGACATCTCTGCTGTGGGTTTGTCCGGAACAGGGTCACAGAGTGAGCTACAATTAACCTGCTTGCTTGGGCTCTTTTATTAACGGCTCTTTTATTCTGTATTTCAGGTGCATGCCAATGCTGTGCTGGTAGTAACATGCTAACCATGGCCATGGCCCGGGTCCAAGCACTGCCCTGTGGCTGTGCACACTCTTCAGGTGTTAGAGTGGTCCTGGCATGCTTTCAGCCCTGCCCCACTCCGACTCTCCAAAGCAATGCCCATGACAGATCTGAAGGTGAAGGGCTGTTCTCAAGAGGCAGTTTCAGCGTGGCCAGAGCGTTGGGAGTAGGGGAGTCTGGTTGCTTGGATGTGAGCCCAGCTGCACTGCTTGGCCTGAGGACTGCATAATGAATAATGAATGATTCAGCACACTTTATTTTCCAGTATGAATGAAGCCATTCCACATCAAGAATTGCTTCTGTGAATGAGAAAGGCTTCTACTGTTGCCTTTGATCACAGTGAATTCATGGAATATTCTTCTTTGCAGTCATTTTAAATACTGCACTTAGGTGGGTGTTGTTCTGCTTGTTGAGAAAACGGATGGAAGTATTTTAAAAAAAACTGTGCCATAGCCTTGTCTGGTGGTTGGAGATTTTCAAATGCTCCAGGCACTGAGAAGAATCTGGGGGCACTACTGGGTGACAGTGCGAGGCACCAGGAGGATGCAGGCTGGTGAGCCTGGGACTTACAGGCCATGCTATTTTCCATAACACTGCTGCACAAAGCACTAGTTCAGACCCCTCTGCAGGATTGTGTATGACTCTGATCACTCATCTTTATGGCATATTAATTGGGACAGGTGTAGAAAAGTCTTACTGGGGTTGACTGGGGAACATGGAAGTATTATGTGAGAGAAAGCTGAAAGAGCATGATTCGTTACCTAGCAAATAAGCAGAGTCCAAAAAGATTTGTTTTTCTAGAAATAAATCTCTGGAGTAAATTTCAGGAGAGGAAGAAAGTTATTTAAGGTAAAGAACAATGTTAGCACAAATCCAAGTGGGTATAAATTGGCCATCTTTACATTTAGGCTGGAAATTAGATGTTTTCTAATCATTAGAGTAAGTGGGTACTGAAACAGCTGCTGAAACAGAATAGAGGAGTAAGAAATTCAAGTGTTTATGCAACAGTGCTTGTAAAGTTCATGAAAGGATGTATGTGAGTTTCCAGTGGCAGGAAGCCGAACTTGGTAACACAGGAGGAGGTCTTTCAGGCCTGTGGCCATATAAGTGCAAAGTGCTACAATTTTATGAGCTAATGTAACCTCATTTTTTCCTTATTTTGAAAGAGCTGGGACTGCATTAAGCCATTATTCTGCATCCCGTGCCTTGTCTTTATGGATTGATAGATTCATTGGGAGAATCATTATTTTGTTCATCAATATTCAATTTCCTGGACCCTATGGTACACTTGTTTTGTGTGTCCTGCTATTTACAGCAGTTTGTGTAATGTCGCAAGCTGCAAAGCCTGAGGTAATGAAAAGACTTGATGTACAGGAAAATATAAGCAAGTCCTATGGTCAGAGAGCACTCTGAGGATGGTTCAAAAGCTAAGTTTCCCAGGATCATGTGCTGACAATCAGTCAAATTGCAAATGAGTGGTTGTCACACTCCTCATAAAATACTTAACATTGTCTAAAGTTACCCGTGCAAAACTCTTAGCCTGAGCGCCAAACTCCCATCAACTTAATGACAACCATGAGCAGAGAAAGCTTAACGTATCTCTTTCTAATCACAATGTAAGATGGCTTTTGCTCTTTGCTAAACATGACTGACAAACCTATCACTGTTGCATATACACACATGCATATGTATAATTATTTCTCACATGTTTACCATTCCCATGTGTCAGTTCAAAAAAGTGGGTCTGATAAAAGACAAGGTAGAGACCCCTAAAGCTGAGAGGGACTTCTCATGCACGTAAGTTCATTTACATCTTGGGTAATTGATACGTGAACTTGGGCAACGAAAAAGAAGTTAATAAATATGAGTGTGAAAACACTCTTGCAAATTAAGCTTGCTCACATAAACCTGAACTCCTGGCTTTAACATTTAAGTGTTTTGGTTGTCAGGCAGAAGTGATGTTTTGTCCTGATGAGCCAACTTGTTCACCAACTCTCAATACAGAATTTAGAATTTATTTGCACCAGTTGCTTTTATATTGAATACAGATCTCACATAAGTAAAATACTGAAGTAAATTTGTTCACAGATATTTAATATGTGGAACAAAAAGGGCAACATTCATGGAATCAACTGCACAAGTACTCTGTGACTAGAAATAATAGGTATTTTAGGTCTTTAGAACAGATCCTCATTGCCACTTTCAGGCCTCCTCTTGCTAGATCTCAACACTTGAAATAAGAACTAGATATTGCTGATCCACAGTGTTTTCTGCAGGACCAGAGGTTTCCTGTGAGTAACCATATTTAATTCAGATGATCAGTGCATATGAAAACACTACTGAATACTGCAGAGCGTCCCTGATGTGGAGAACTGATTTGCAGTGTGGTTTGATTTTTTTAAAAACTGCTAGGTTAATTATTGCTTTGATTATGGAGCTAGAATTGCCATCTGTCACAAGCTCTGTGGGATGACCAAGCTTATTTTGGCTTGGTGTTTTCCTACATATAATGTTTATTATTCCCCAAATAATATAATGTGGGACAGATACTATCATCCTGGGACAATTTGTCATGTGATGACTTTACTCATATCATCATATTGTACTGTAATGCAATTACATTTCCAAGTGACACTCTGTTAGGCTGTGAGCTACACGATATTACATGGTACACAACACAGAGTTGTGGCACAGCTATGGAAAAAGTGCATCTGACTGACATCTCATCAGTTCGATTAAGGTCATTTCCACTTTACTGCTCTAGCAGTTAGCCAGTAGCTTTCCTGAAAGTTGAGAGCACTTGGGCAAATAGGATGTTACCTTCGGATTAGAGTATCTTAATTTTGTCAAGGATCCTTCTCAGATCTGTCACAAACTGCCCCCTTCTCCCCTGCACTGGGAAGCTGTAGGATCAAGTCTTCTGGCACTGACTGCTGTTGCTGTATTACAAGGAAAAAGGCATAAACACATCCAGTTTTGTTTGAAGCTCTGCAGATAAAAGTGAATATTTAACTATCACCTTGAACTGAAAATACTTCCAGGTGAGAAAACACAAATCTGTGGAAATACCACTAAATAAACAGGCAGATGTATTATCCTCCAGCTCAAGCTTCTTAATGGAGCTTCAGCTCTCATTCTGGGAAAACACGCTGCTGTAACCAGCCTCATCATGATGAGGGCTGCAGCTTGCAGGCAAAGTTTCAAGCTCCGTGCCATGTAAAGTTGGGGAAAAACTCACATTCTGGGCCAGAGCTAGATTAGAGGATCATTTTACACATTGGCAAGTTAATATAGTGACACCACCAAAGCCTCTTGCAAGTATTTCCCCTGAAAAAAAAAAAAAAAAAAAAAAAAAAAAAAAAAGCAGGTAGAGGAAAACTGTGGGATGTGTCACTTTTACCTATTAGTTGCTAAAAAGATACCTCGGTGTCTTCACATGCCATTCCGCCCTGTCACTTACTCTGTGCTTCTTCAGGCTTTTCCTTGCATTCTTTGATCTAGGAACAATAAAGGATATTTGAACCCAAGATGTGTGTGAGGAATAAGTTCAGAATTACTGGATTATTTCAAATGTTTCGTATTAAGCTAATCACCCAGAAAGGAGAGGGCCAGAGTGTTACCTCCTTTTTCACTTTATTGGAATGATTCTGATGGAAATCCTTACGACCATTTCTAATCACATGAAAAAGAGGAAAAGAAAAGAAGAAAAATTAATTGCCAGCAGCCTGGCTTTCATGATGAGCTGTACTAACAAAATGCAATGTCTGTCTATAGGCAATGAATACAGTGCATGTGATTTCAGACTCCAGGAGATGAGAATGTAAAATCTGTAGCAGATCTCTTGTCACCGCCTCTCCTGTCCAACCAGAAAAAAACTCTTTTTTTTTTTTTTTTCCTACAATTTTGCTGTGGAACCTGAGTTACTGAGTTTTTCAATTAAGTTTCCATCAAAGCCACAAACAGGAAAATCAATACAGTTCATCTAGCATTTCTAAAGTTGCTCGAGTACTGCTTGAAAGGAACACGTTAGCAATGTTTTTCCCCATCTTGTTAATAATTTTTTTAAAAACTGATATTTTTAGTGTCTTACCTCCAAAGCACGAAACAAACTCAGAACCTTGTTTTCCTCTCCTTCAGACACTGAACATGACTTCGTAGGAACCTCTTGTTTATTGCTGTGGGTGGGCGGTTTTGTGCCAGCCATTTTGTCGGTACAATACCAGTAAAAGCGAATTCTCCCTTGGGCAGCAGTGCTAGGACATGTCACATGTCCTCAAGCGCGTGGCTCCGCTCTGAAGGACACCCTGCAGCCATGCCTGAGGCAGCGCTTGCAAGAGCCAACGGAGGGCAGAGCTCTTTTTGAGGGTGAGCCTCAAAGGATGCTCCAGAGATACTCGAGGAGATTGGTAATTTTGGAAGAGATGGCAGGATTGGGCCCCTGAAGCGTTTCAGACGATTTTGCTGACAGTTTTTGCAAGCGGGTGCAAAAGCAGCGGCAAATTGTGAACCTAGCTGCCGTGTCAGCATCATTTTAATTAAATACATATTGCTTTAGTTAGCTCTGTGGATAGCATCAGTTGTATTATTTCTTTAAATGAAGGGCTGGCATGCAAATGGAGTGCATTTAAGTGTAGAGAGCAAAGGACGGTATTAGAGCAGGAGAAAACATCTAAATGAAATGCAGAGAAAAGAATCGAGTCTCAGTGATATTGCTGCTTATGGCAAACTTGGTTGAAGTGTGCATTCACCCATTATCTTAACTCCTCATGTGCACACAAATCGCATTCCCTGCTTATTCGGAGCCTGCATACTGTTAGCACAGTCACCGGGGTGTTTGGGCAGCATTATTAAAACAGCATTAGTATGCAGCAAGGTGCTCCTCGCCCTGCTAAATCACTTTGTAAAGTGGGCCTACAAGCTCTGCCTCTCTTTGTTATGACAGCGTTACTCCTCGCGCTTCTGATGCAAGACTAATAAGACTTAAAAGTAGAGAGCTAAATTAGGTAGTCGGGAAATGAAGGCAGGGTTAGAGACTGAACAGGGCTGATAGGGAAGAGCGGGCTGGTGGGAAAGGCAGGGGAAGAGTGAACACAGACAGGGAGAGACCCCGGGGAGCAGCGCTGTGTGCACAGGACATGAGAGTCCTGAGCATGGAGGGAATTGGAGCTTCTCCAGTACCATTAGCATAATAATAATTTATGTATATATATGTATTTGCAAAACAAGATGATCCAGTGAAATGATGCATGTGAAAAGGAAGAGGGTGAGGAATAAGGAGGACAAAATACACAAAGGAATTAGAGAGAGAAATGGCTGGAAAATTAGAATATTCCTCTTCGAAGGAAAGAACATTCAAGTCATTTTTCTTTCCTACAGACTTTTAGTTCAAGAATGCTTTTAACCAAACAGAACGCCGTATTCCTGGTCCTATATGGTATTTTTTAACACTTGCCAAATGGTGTCTGCTAGCTTGTAACAGATGTAAAAGATTATTTCCCAAATCTGCAAGAATTGTCACTTTACACTTGCAAAGTGAAGACGTCTTGACTGGAAATACAGGAAGAATGAATTATGCATGGAAAGTGCTTCATGCCTATTTTTAATGGTGCATAGGCATAGTCTGAAATTTTATTTGTTTCCTTGGCTTACGTTTCAGAGGAGTGTGAGTAAGGAAAGAATGAGAAGGTGAGTGAGCAGGGGAATCTGTTGGAAAACATGAGCCGAGATTTCCTGATTACAGAGATGCCAGTCCGGCACTGCAGAGCAATGCTGCTCTGGGAGGATCTAAAATTAGTCTGTACAAAACGTCAGTAACTTCACGGTACCTTTGTCACCATCACTAATCAAATGGCATTGCAGCTGCAGGGCAATGGCAGCGTTAACAGTAGACTCCCTAAATCCAGCCTGCTTAAAAGGTTTATTTATTCATCAGCCCAGCAGAAGCAATCCTGATCGGAGCAGCATTTCCCCTTGCAGTTTGGAAGAGGAACACACACTTCTTCCCATTGTTTTCAAAGTCACAATCTGGGACATCAGGTGAAAGAAGTTACGACCTCCCCACTGTGCCGGCTTGTCGCGTGTGATAGATGGCCTGCTCTCCCTGTCGAAGGTCTCGCACATCCATTGTTTGTATCTGGTTGTAAAGGACAGGGAGAGGGAACAGCTTGCACATCAGAAAGTTTGTGTTGGGGGATAGATTAATGAGATGAAGGCATGCTTGCTACAGCCATTTGGATCCTTAGAGGAGTCTGAATGAAAGATTTCCAAACGGAGGACGTGTTCAGGTGGTAGCTTGAGTACATCATAATATGTATAAGCAGGAATGATAACAGAGGTAAAGTTGCAATTCATTTTTCATTCTACATTGAATTTTGATTCCCTTAGTTAAGCAAAACAGATTTCTTTCCAACATCCGACATGAGAAATGGGCCCACATGAACCTAATGAGGTTCAACAAGTTCAAGTGCAAGGTGCTGCTGCTGGGTCAGGGCAATCCCAGACATGAGCACAGACTGGGGGAAGAACTCATTGAGGTCCCGAGGATGAGCAGAGGCTGGAGCCCCTCTGCTCTGGAGCCAGGCTGAGGGAGCTGGGGGTGTTGGGCCTGGGGAGGAGAAGGCTCCGGGGAGACCTCCCAGCGGCCTGCCCGGGCCTGAGGGGCTGCAGGAGAGCTGGGGAGGGACTCTGTCAGGGGTAGGGACAGGACAAGGGAGGGCAGCTTTAAACTCAGAGAGGGAAGCTTTAGATCAGACATTAGAGATAAATTTGTCACTCAGAGGGTGGTGAGGCCCTGGCGCAGGCTGCCCCAAGGAGCTGTGGGTGCCCCATCCCTGGCAGTGCCCAAGGCCAGGCTGGATGGGGCTGGGGGCAGGGGTCGTACCCATGGCAGGGGGTTCAAACTCGATGATCTTTAAGTTCTCTGCCAGCCCAAACCATCATGTGATCTCTATTATACTTTGTAGATTACACAGGGTATGATAGAAAGCAATTTTTTTTTTTTTTAGAAAACATCAATGTAATCAAGCTTTATATACTTGCGTTGGTTTCATGTTAAATTAAAACAGAAATAAAAGCTTTGATTTTTTTTTTTTTTTTTTTTTGTGTGTGTGTGTGAAAGAATAGAGATATCCTGCGAGAGGGAGGATTTGCGCATACCACTCATTTTGTGATGGCTGTGAGATTGGTCCCCTGGGATGGGGTTGGTTTTACCATGCTAATGATCCAGGTGAGGTGGGATCTCCTGCTGCATTGCCCTGACACTGCATTCTCTTAGAGGTGATCCCCACCTTGAGAAGTTGTCATGGCAAATGGTGATTATTTCAGTTCTGACTTAATGAACATAGATGCTTCAGTGGAGAGCTGTAGGAAAGGAGAAAGTTCTCTCAGGCAGCACAAAGAGCAGGAAGCAGAGGAAATCCCTGGGGTAGGGATTTCTTCCTAGCATCTAGTGGTGAATGTGACCTAGATGGGCTATTTCTTCCCGTCTATGGTTTCGGAGGCTGCTAATTCTTCCCTTCTGTGGTTTAGGAGACCACAATGGCCTCTCAGTACGCTCTCATTTTCCTCTATCTATCTGTCTTTTTTATTGGCTTGGCCATTGAGAAAATCCTGCTTGACAGTGATCTTTGTATGTGGTGGTGTGTGGTGGTTTTACCGTGCTAGGCAGCTGAACACCACAACTGCTCTCTCACTCCCCCTCCTCAGATGAGGAGGAGAAGAAGTAAAGGAAAGAACAACTCACGGGTTGAGATAAGGATGATTTAATTAAAGAGGAAATATATATATATATATTATTAAGGAAATATTATTAATTAAACAATTCAACTAAAGGGAAAAAGGGAAAGGGGAAGAGGGAGGGGGAAAGGGAATAACTAAACAAAACAAGTAAAGGCTATGTGGAAGGGCAGAGGAAAGAAATTCCTCTCTACTTCCCACAAATGAGCGATGCTTGACCACGTCCTTGAAGCAGGGCCTCAAGGCACGTAGCCGGTGTTCGGGAGGAGGACAGACGTTTTCGCAACGAGAGCCCACCCCTCCCCTCTTCTTCCTTTTTCCACCTTTTATTGCTGAGTGTGACATCATATGGTATGGAATATCCCTTTGGTTGGTTTAGGTCAGCTGCCCTGCTGATGTTTCTTTCTCACTTTTTGCCCACCCCCTAGGAGGGTCAGAGAGAGTCCTGATGCTGTGCCAGCACTGCTCAGCAGCAGACACAACACCGGTGTGATCCCACTGCTGTTCTAGCTCCAAGTGCAGAGCGCAGCACTGTGTGGGCTGCTGCAGGGAAAGTTAACATCCCAGCCAGACCCAGTACATGGTGTTGTGTTGGTACTTTGCTGTTTAATAACTGATAACTTTATTACAACTGCATAATGGAGATGGTCATAGTTGAGAAAATCCGTAATAGAGTAGTTTAAGAGGTAAATAGGCCCTCAAGAATACAATCCCCATGCTCTGTGGGAATACAGCTACAGAGCCAGCAGCGCACACATGATACATGTTTGTGTTCTACTTCTCTAAGAAACAAGTCATTACAGAGTAATGCTCCCTCCTGGCACTGCCTCTGCCTTTTGGAGGGGAAGGGAAATGTGCTCTGCCTCCAGTAGATTGGTTTGGCAGGTGCCTACTGCTGGCAGGACTTTGGCAGCTGTCAGACCCAGATGCCCAGCTCTGACTAATTTATCAGTGGCATCTGGGAGTCAGGTCTTATGTGACCTGGCTTTGCCAGCTTGCTTCTTGAAGAATGTGGTGTAAAGTTATGGTTAGTACACTGCTTTCTGCCCTGTTGTTGTTGTTGTTGTTGCTGTTTTTCTTTAAAATCTGATTTATTCATGGCAGTCTTGGAACTGTGGGTAGAGTATCCATCACTACAGTGGAGGAGTAACAGCAAAAACTCTACATCGTGAGCAACACCCAGCTATACTGAATATGTACATCAATTAATATGCAATGCCTCCAGCAAGTTTCCAGATGACTATACAGTTTCTTTAAGAATTGTGTCTTATCATCTTTTGCTGCATATCACGCTTGAGCCTGTAAAATCACCAAAAGTTGTAAGGAAGTCACATTCCAGGCTGAAATTACATTAAAGTTTTGGCGTGCCCAACAGCTTTTTGAGTGAACAGTGAAATCAATATTCCTTTAAAGGCTGGCAATGTGGTTCCTGGCATGTTTGCAATATTGTGACTTTGTGTCCCTTAATTCCAAAGGAAGCATTAATCCATTTTGGGGTTGTAGATTGAGGGATGTGGTTTTCATGTGCCCCTTGGCTTCTTGGGGAAAAATCTTTCATATATCATGGTACTGTAATGTTTGTTTTATGTGTTTTATATTCTCACACAGTTACATCTTGTGCACTACATGTGTAAATCATGGTGACCCCATGCGGACTGATCATTAGCTGGTAGAAATAATCACAGCTTTGGTGGTTTCCAAGCATTCACTTTGTTTTATGCTAGCTGAGAATATGACCCGCATCCTTTCAAACCTGCTGTGGTAACAAAGTCGGAGCCCAATCCCGTTTTCAGTGAACCCAGGAGGCTTTTTGCAAATGGCTTAATGGTGCCTGAGAAGGCCCCAGATCTTATAGTTTTCTTTATGTGCTGCTTGCAGTTTTAGGGTTTGGGAATATGTTAACTTAGCTCTGATGAGAAGGGGAAACGGCTCCGCAGCGCTGCTCTTCATCTGTGGCAGTACATTTGTTGGGTAGGCTGTGTTCTTTTAATGCTTTCCTCAAATGCCATTTTGTAACAGTAAAATGCTCACTAAAAATACTAAAATATTTTTAGTTGTCGAGTACAAATCAGATTGAGCTGCACATTTCCCTCGTGAGTAAAAGTGATGAGTTTGTGTTCATTAACTCGGGGCCATCTGGTGCAGACATGCTGCAGTCTGTGAATCAAACATGCATCAAACTCCAGGGATCAGAACAACCGCCAGACCCAATGTTTGGGGGGCCTGGGGGTGGAGGGAGGAGGAAGAGGGCAGCCGACTATAGATTTCGCTCCTTTTAAATATCAGCTCTGCTCTACAACAGGTTTCAGGGTTTAATGTAACAGCATTGTAAAACTGCTCCAGGCTCATCAGTGACCATTGAAGTAGCCTTCAGGGTGCTCGCCTGCCGTTGAAGTAATTGTACCTGTTGTCCCTACTATTTTGTGTACAAAATGACTAACTAAATCGTACTGTGTTTCTCTGAGATTTTAAATAATGCATCTTGACAGTGCAGCTCCACAGATGCATGAAAGAAATAAACCCAAACAGCCTTTCTCAGTTTTTCTGGGTTTACACTGATGCAAGTCAGTGGCGTTTTCACTTACATGGCATAACTGGATCAGATTTTGCTGCGTTTCACAGAAAACTTTCAAAAAAGGAGTTGTAATTAGAGGCCCTGATTCCATCTGAAATCCTCTCTGATTACCAGCCTGGCAGGCTTCATACACTTCTCACCCAAATGTCTCCAGACTTTATTCCTACCTCTCTGTATATGTTTTTTCTAGGCTCTCTACCTTCAGCCCATTCCAAGTTCACGTCTCTCATGGGTTGCAGAGGCAGCTGGGTGGTCCCACAGGGTGGGAAGAGCCAGTTTTAGGTCTGCACATGTTCTGAGGTGATCCAGAGTCACCAGGCTCCAACTGCAAACCTGTGTCACCTTGTGCTCACACATCACACAAGTCCTCCTCCCATCTGCGTTGCATTGTGTTTTCATCATTTTTCACCTCTTAATCCTCATATAAGCTTGAGAATAACATAGAGTGGGGGCAATGGGAAGCATGGCAACGCCTGCTATTTTTTTCTGAAAATACATGGATGACTTGGTTTCCCTTATTTACCTTTTTACTGGGACCTGCAAAGAGTGAAGGGGTGAATTTCCTCTGTAGAAATGATGTGTAAGAAGTCAGCACAAGCCAGGTAGGTCCGACCAGGCTGAACACGACCAGTGTATGAATGGCATTCCGGTGGGAGGGTGACAGACCAGTGATCACACGTGGATGTTGCAACTACAGTCCATGGGAAGCAGAGCATATAAACCCAGCGAAGCTGGATTGTGAAACAGCAAGAGAAAATGAGTAGTTATTAAATATTTTTTGGTCCTGAGCTCAAGTGGCCACATGGATCACATTCATGTAATTGCTCAAAAAAACCAAACCAAACCAAACCAAACCAAAAAGACGGGGGGGAGGGGGGGGGAGGGGGGTATGGGGCCATGGCCATATTATCTTCTGGGGTCAGTCCTTGGCCCACTATGTCCCTGGTACAGGCAGTGCTGGGACTGACACCGGGGGTGCCATGGACCACCCAAATACACCAGTGCCTGAGACTGTCCTGACCCTGCTCGCTTTACTCATATAAACCTAACTACTGGGCCTAGAGGAGTACTTTGCACAGGCAAAATGTGTGTTTATTTAAACATTGTTTTTTCTTTAAAGCCTCAAGCCCTATAATAATATATTACGCTATTGTTATACAAGGTATCTTGTTTAGAATAGGCCATCTGTATCACTGTAAACATCTGCTTATTCCTAGCTTATATAAGTTTTTCTTTTCCTGACATCAGGAGAGGTAAAATCTCCAACAGGGAGCTGAAATTATTGTGAGCTTACTGGAAGAGCTATATATCTAGAAAATAGAGAGTGCTGTGGCTGCTGTCTATACCATCAGATTGTTCCAGTGGTCTCCCATGGGGTTTTGCCCTGGAGAGCAAAAGGTACCCGAGTACCTCCTTAGTTGCTCGATGCCTGTGTTTGGACATCTGAATCCAACCCTTGCCGTCAGAGCCTCCAGAGCAATTCAGCTGACCAAGGTTAGATAGATGCTTACTTTAGGAGTTGAATTGCTCTATGGGCTCCTCTGGGCTCAATTTAGTTGCCCACACATACATGTCAAGTGCTGTTAAAAGCGAGCTGGGATACCTGAGATGTTCACACAGGGCTGGCAGATGTGACTCAGTACACACAGGAGACGTGAGCTGTGGGAATGGTGGTCGGTGGCCGGACGAGATTTCCTGTGGCATCTCCAGTAATGCATAGGGATGTCTGTGTTTAGACAACCACGTTCCACAGTAGGTCTTTATTGTCTTCAAAGGGAGCATAGAAACCTACTTCTAAATGCTCAAGTCACAGTTTCTGGAGGAGAATCCCATTCTGTCTGTTTTGTTAAATGTACCACGGTATACGCTGTTTTCTCAGAATCTGTGATGCTCTTTGGTGGTCCACTGGCTCATAGTCTAAAAGCCCACACTTGCAGGAGACAGGATACTGTGTCTCCTCACTAAAATGGGCACAGGCATCGGGGCTGGAGGCCTCTTTTTGTTGTGGCTTGTGTTAGTACTTGTGGGCCACTACCTCTGTCTATGTATAAATGAGAAACAACACAGCTGAAAACCAGGATGAAATCCATAGAGAAGATTCAGGTCCATAGTCTGTCACGGACTTAATAACCCCCCAAAACCCTATTATTAATATATGAAGGGAAAGAGAGCAGGAGTAAGTAATCGCTTCTGAGCAGAGATCAAGTTTCCATGACGATATCCCTGTCATCAGATAATCCATACAGCAGAAGCTTGTCTGTCCTGCTGGGATGTATTTTGGCATATTTGGAAAGAAAAGTTCTGAAACTCAAACAGAATGACACCTTTGAAAAAGTTGCTTTTTAAAGATTTCCACTCTTTTCATCGCTCTCTTACACGACATGTTGTGTTAATGGGACCCAGTCAAAGGAGATAACAGTCCTGCACAGCCCCCTTGTTTCTTCTCTGTTCTCTTTGAGTCTTCTCATCAAAATGACCGTCCCTGCTCTGTCCCTTAATTTCCTGCCTGGATTCAGTCACTCTGCTCTCCCATTAAGGGCAGTTTTGTGAATGACATCTTTGAAAGCTCATCATTGCTTTCATTTGCCTGTGAGGGAAATGACTGCTTACTCATCCCCTTTGGGAAATCAAGTTTACCTTCCAAGGAAGTCTCTTTTTTTTCAGTGCTTTGAGCCGGAGTCTTTGCAAAATTCTCAGTAAGCTTGTTGGCTCTGCCTTTGTGCCACCTCTAGGAAGAGAAATGCATGTTCATGCTCATTTAGGCAAGAAAGCTGGTGACTTTCAGGCTCTAATAGCTCATTTATTTTTTTTTTGAGCAACTTTTTCCATAGGACAAGGTGATTCTCTGTCATCCTTTATTAAAGGATGTTTCAAAGTTGCACCAATTTCTTTCTCTACAGGGCTGATTTCCCCCTTCAGACTCATGATGCTTCAGAGGTTGAGTCTTTGGATTTTGGTTGCTAATAGAATTTTAGATTCTGATTCTCTTTGTATTACCCGCCCCTTACTTAAGCTCCTTTTTTACTCACTTTATGGCTTCTTTGCACAGCGAGTGCAGGAAGTTCACAGCAAGCCTTAGCAGAGATGAAAATGAGGTGCATAGCTTTTGCTCAAAGATTCATTGCAGCATTTGACTTTGCATTGCCTTGGACAGGTCCAAAGCTTCCCCAGCCTTCAAAGTGGGTGCCAGCACACGGAAACCTGACCCAGCACAGCTCCCTGTGTCCAAGCAGAGTGCCGTTCTTTCACCAGAACCAGCAGTTTTTGTGATTTGCTCTCCACGCTTGCCATTATTGCTATCTGCAAGGCAGTTATTTGGAGTATCGCAGTAATTATGTGATTGGGTGCAATTCTAAGTCAGCTAGCAGCACCTCAGCAAAGCAATTCTCAGGTTTATTTTTTGTTAGGCTAACTGAGAGAGGGTCACTTGTGCTTTCTGAGGGAGACAAATATTAAGTATTAATCTCTAGGAATCTCTGGGGGCTGTGGCAGATCAAACATGGTTATTTTCGTAGATCTGCACTTTCCTCTGCTCCTATTTCCTTTCAGAAATTGCATCTTGTATCAGAGAATAAAAAGAAGGAATTTTATTCAGCACTAAAGTGTCCTTATGATTACTCTTATTCCATCTTGTCCTTTTTTGTTTTCCGGGCTCCCTTGTTTAGCTATATGTGTACCTTTCAGAATAAGAGACAACATTTTCTAAAGCCCCTCAGTGATTTAATAGGCTCATTCCCAATAAAGTCAGCAAAGTTCAGGCTCCTCAGCCACTTGGGGGATTTCAGATATGTTGCTCTGAAAGCTATCAGGAGCAATGACTGTCACATACTATGCCAACGTACTGCGTCTAGAGCTATGCCAACGTACTGTGTCATGAAGCTAGGGCACAATATTAACTGACAAGGAAGAGCCAGCTTGTCTCCTTTATAAATACGAGTGCAGTACAGCTGTGCACTCGCACTGGGATATGTGGGAACAGTATTAATTTAAATGCTTTAAATCCATCTGGATCTTCTTGGCTCTGCTCAGCGATTCTAGAAGAGCTCTTTTTTGAGGCAATGTATCTGAAGAATTCCATTTAATTCGGATAAATAATCCATTGCTATGTGTTGATCAGAAAGGAAGGGTGAAGAAGTCCTAATTAATCAGATCTCTTCCTAATTATCTGTGGCAGAGATTTCCAAGTATGCCAAGTGCATAAAGTGGCCGAATAGCTGGTTTTGCCTAAATTTGATAGAGACCCTTTCTGAAACTGTTGTACTGAATTTGTTTTGATTTGTGCTGAGGAGACGGCAGCAGCATGTCAGGTAGATTAATGGTGGCTTTTGTACATCCCACCTCCGTGTGTCATCCCTTTGCTTCCCATCCGCTTGGATTGGGACTTTGACTACAGCATTTTTAGTCCTAAATTTTGAATAGTTCTGATGAAGCTTTTATTTAAAAAATAAAAAATAAAAAAAAAAAAAATCAGTTTTTGACTGTGTACCAATAAAGAGAGAGGGATCTGGAATTTTAGCCATAAAATTACAGATCTTGGTTTCTTGGGTTTGGTTCACACAGCCTTTTAAAAACAGCCTGTTTGGTGCATATATGGAGTGCAGTTTGCAGCATTTCCAAGCATTTAAATGGGATGTTGACCATTCTATGGGCTATTCCCTTGCTCTTGGTACTTTTGGACCACCTCACTGGCCTAAATCTGCTCTCTTGGTGGGGAACAGTACAAACCAAACATGCTAGGTGGGATTCAGTTATCAGAGGCACGTACACTGGATGAAGAAATCTGCGTGCTGTAATAGTGTGTGATTTAGAAAAAGCTCCAACCCTTTGGCCCTCTGAGCTTGTGCAGGTCAGAAATCACCCCAGGAAGCACTGAGCTGTGCCCAGATGTTTCACAGGAGCACTCGCTATCCTGTTTGCTGGATGTGAGCCACTGTTTATCGCAGCCACTAACCCATTTGTGTCAAACAGGTCCCAGATAGATGTAGGAGAGGAGGACGGGGTCTGTTGGAGCCCAGCGGCATGCCCAGCAGAGCATGTAGCTTCCAGGGAGACATCGCTTTCCTCCCAGTATGAAGGCTGAAATGTACAAGCTTTTCTTCACAAGCAGCAGGAGAACAGTCGAGATGGGGAAAGTAGAGGGGGAGATAGCACCGCTATAAGAATGGCTGCAATCAGGTTACAATGAGATTGTATCAAATGTGTTGTAAAAGTTCTAATAATTAATTGTTTCTTAAACTGTGCAACCTATTTGTTTGATCTTTCTTATGCATTTCTAAAGCAGTATATCATTTATTTTTCTTCATGCTTTTTTCCTTGTGAACCATATTTCTATACTTCATACTTGATTTAGTAACCATAGCAATGAAATAAATGCATTGTCTTCATTTACAATGGTGTCTAAATAGGTACTCATCTCTGTGTAAGTCCTTTAACAAGGGATAGTTCCCCACCACCATAATGAGAAGGCTATGGGCTATGTTACTGAAATAATTTTCACTTTGATTTTGTGACATCAAGCCCAAAAGTCTCTGAAAATGCATTTATGTCTCCTTTATTCCTCAAGAGTATACGTGGAAAGATATAACCAGAACTTTCCAGAGGTAATTTTTCTGTAGAGAGAGAACATGCTTAGCACTATATTTTTCCAGATACAAAGAGATGCATTAATACCTTTTATTTTCTTCCACTACCTTCACTTTATCAGTAACCCACAAATTTCTATAGATTAACAAAAAAACATACTGACTTGTTCCATAAGAAGGAGTACAAAAGATTACATATTCTTGTTCTTGGGTAGTCTATAAAAAGATGCAAAGTGTTTTCGTTTCCTAACGTTAAAAACAGAAGATGCAAAAAGAGAGAAAGAGGGAGAGAGAGAGAAAGAAAGAAAGAAAGAGAAAGAAAGGAAGAAGAAAGAAAAAGATAAAGAAAGGAAGGAAGGGAGGAAGGAAGG